>NC_081410.1:597248051-597420551 GCF_030272615.1 Cryptomeria japonica
GTAGACATTCGGATCAGAATGACACCTGGTGAACCCTGCTGAGAGAAGAAAGGAATCCATCTTGGCATACCAAGCCCTGGGGGCTTGCTTAAGGCCATAGAGAGATTTCCTTAGTCTGTAAACCAAGGAAGTATCCTAGATGAAACCCTATGGCTGCTCCATATAAATCTCCTCATCAAGGTCACCATGAAGAAAAGCACTCTTCACATCCATCTGATGTACAACCCAACCATGAGTTGCAACAATAGCAATTGTCAAGCGAATGGAGTTCATCTTGGCTACGGGTGCAAAGGTCTCAGTATAGTCAACACCTACAACTTGAGAGAAACCTTTTGCAACAAGCTGAGCCTTATACTTATCCACACTACCATCCGCTGCAAACTTGGTCAGATAGATCCACTTACATCGAACCATCTTTCTCCCCTTAGGGAGGTGGACTAAATCCAATGTGTTGTTCCTCATCAAGGAACTATACTCTTCCTCCATAGCTTGGTCCCACTCAGAAACCCCTGATGCTTCCTGAAATGTTTGTGGATCGGAAGTAGTAGCAATGAAAGCATGTGGAAGATCCTGATGTTGTGATTGAGTTCTCTGTGTATCTGAAGGATCCCCAACAAGAGAACCCATGGACTCAAGTGTCTGTTGAGCCCAACGAGGTCGAGGTGGAGGTGGAGAACGAGGCTCCTCAACTGCAAGTGGACCCTGCGGAGGTGTAACCCTATGAGTCAGAGTTGAAGGAGTCTCATCATCTGAATCACTAACATCACTATCCACAATGGAGTAAGGTGGAGGAGGTAGAGAGGCTAAGCTAGGAGAGCTTTCCTCAAAGTGAACACTCCTCTCAATGAACATCTCATGTGTCTCAGGATCCATCAATCTATATGCCTTAACACACTCAGGATATCCAACAAATATGCAAGGTCGACTCTGCGGTTCCAATGCCTTGCATTTTTGTGGAGGTATGCGAGCCCATGCTGGACACCCAAAGACTCTGAAATGTCTCACAATCGGTTTCCTACCAGCCCAAGCTTCAAAAGGAGTAATACCTTATAAAGCTTTGTGAGTAACCCGATTCTGGATGTGTGTGGCACAACTGATAGCCTCGGCCCAAAAAGCGGGATCAAGAGAACGTGCATGAATCATACAGCTAGCCATTTCTTTGAGAGTTCTATTCTTGTGTTCTGCAACTCCTTTCTGCTGTGGAGTGTATGCTACAGAATGCTGAATATCAATCCCCTCAAATGTACAAAAATCCTCAAGTCTCTTGTTCACATATTCCCTTCCATTATCTGTACGAAGAATCTTCACCACTTTCCTGGATTGCTTCTCCACACGGGTCTTGAAGTCCTGAAATCTGTCAAATACTTCACTCTTATGAATAAGAAAGTAGACCCAAGTGAAGTGGGAGTAGTCATCAATGAAGGTGAGGACATAGCGGGCCTTACTAAATGAAGGTGCTGGAAATGGACCTGCTACATCGCTGTGAACAAGTTGAAGAACTTCCAAAGCTCTCCAAGCTTTCCCCTTATCAAACTTTTCCTTGGGATGCTTGCCCATGGAACAACCTGAACATACACCCTCTGAAAAAATGATTCGAGGTAGACCTGTGACCATGTCTTTAGTGTTGAGCTGCTGAAAATAGCGGTACTTGAGGTGACCAAACTGCTCATGCCATAGCTTACTTTCTGAATTTGAATGAGTAAGCAAGGCCCTAGAAGGTGAACTTGGCACAAAGTGGGAGAATGAATAAAGCCTTGAGTTGTCATTGACTTGTCCCACTGCTACCAAGACATCATCATCAAGTTCCTCTACCACAACTGAATCTGGTGTAAACTCAACCTTTTTCCCATTCCCATAGTGAGTGATTTGGTAGATAGAGAGAAGGTTGGTAGACAAGTTAGAAACATAGAGAACATTCTCAAATGTTCCATCATCCATGTCAACTGAACCTTTCCCTTCAACCTCTACTTGTGTATCATCACCTATGTAAATGTGAGGTACCTTAGATGGCTCCAATGAAGAAAACTGCTCCTTTGTAGAACCCATGTGATATGAGGCACATGCGTCAAGTATCCACTGTTGTGAAGAACTTGTTGTAGCCACAAATGCTTGCCCTTTTCCCTTAGACTGTGAGGAAGAGGAAGGAGATGAATCCTTCTTTGTGTAGGCGGATGGCAAGTTGATGTTGTTTTTCTTAAGAAGATTAGCTAACCCATCAACTTGCTTTGTGTGGCATCGATGCTCATCATGACCATACTTCTTGCAATATGCACACGTTGGCTTATCCTTCTTAGGTGGTGTCCCCTTCTTGGAAGAGAATGAAAAATTGCCTTGTGATGGAGAGGATGATTGTCCTTTTTCCTACTGTGGCTGTGAATTAGGTTGCTTCTTCTTCTTGTTGGAATCTTTGCCTTGACTTCCTTGATTCCCTTGATTAGCCACCAAAGCCTTGGACTTTGAAGACTTGAGAAACCCCATGTTCAACAACTTAGATTATTCCAATATCAACATTTCTGTGAAAGCATCAAATGAAGGCATAACATAGGAACTCCCCACTGTCAAATGATGAGTTTGGAAGCTAGACACAAATGCTGCATATTCTGGTGCAAGCTTGTCCAACAAGTTGAATATCAACTGAGCATCCTTTTTGTCAATTCCACAATCCTTAAGCTTTGCTCTTAGCTCATTTGCTTTGGTGATATAATCTTGGATTGTATCAAAACTCTTGGGATCCAAGTTGGTGAGCTCATTGTTAATCTTATAACCTCTGATTTCATCAACTTGACCATACAATTTCTGAAACATATCCCAAGCATCTTTGATTGTAGTACACTTTTCAATATGAAAGATGAGGTCATCTGATACATACTTGCGCAAAGTTCCAAGAGCCATGCAATTCTTAGTGAGCCATTCTAATTGAGCATTAGGATCAACCTTAGGATCAGGTGGTGTTGCTATTGTTCCATCTATGTAATGCGTGAGACCTTTTTCCATTAATTTGCTCCATACTTTAATTTTCCATGATGCATAATTATGTGGAGTTAAAGGTGGAAATTTATGAGGACTCATTGCAACAAAAATGAAAGAGCACAAGGAAAGAGAGGCACAATCACACAAGACACCCCCCAAATTCACTCAATCAAAGAACCCTCCGAAAAGTGATGATTTGGCACTTTATACTTAGTGCATGTACAATGGGCCACTTGCAAAAAATGGCAAAGTGGACTTTTGATTTCAATTTTACAACTGCCTCAATAAGGCTAAAAGAGACTCAAACTAATAATGCAAGAGATCTAAACTAAGATCCAAGCAATTTACAAGTACCAAATAGGCCAAATAAGACCAATATCTGAAAGTACAATTTCTACTTAAAATCTCTAAAATCTGATCATAGATTATGAAAGTAGATGAAAAAACATGCACTTTAAAAAAAAACGGCACCTGAAAAGGAGGTCGTATGAGCTCAAACGAGGCCTTTGAAGTTGCAGAATTGAGGATTGGACAGGTACAACTGAGAGAATTTGAAAATTACAAAAACCCTGTGCACCAAAACTAGAAAATAACCACACCACTATGAAGAGCATGAAAAATTAGCCCAAATAAAAAAAAATTGCACCCAAAAAGGAGCAAAATTGAGCAAGTTATGGGCCTCCAAAGTTGACCCAAAAATCCAAACTGCTCAACGGAGAGGGGTCTAAAAATTTCCAAAGAAAATGCTAACTGGGTCCTGACTGGGCGCTGACTGGGTGTTGACTGTGCGCTGCTGACCGGCAGAAGCTGACGTACCGCCCGAATTGGGCAGAAAATTTCCTCCACACCCAAAAATTGATTTTCGCCAAAATAGGTCGAATTTATACTTGATTTTTATGGAAACGGCCTCCCAGACGCAATGGTGAGGTTGAAAATGATCCAAGATGCCTCCAAAAAGAACAGTTCCTCAGATCCGAAAATAGAAGCCTTCCACGATGTCTCCAAAAACCAATCAATGAAGCCCCAATGGCTCTGATACCATGTGAGATTTTGCCAAGATCAAGGGCACAATGAAAAGTATTAAAATAGAGACAAAATAATGACAAGAACAAACTGTATTCTCATCAAAATGAAAATGATCAATTGGATTCTCTAATATAATGAATATAGGCCTTCTTATATATGCAAGGCCATATGGATGTACGAGCACACAATCATGACATGTGGCTCAATGAGAAACAAGGGTAGGTAAGAAATACTAGGGGTAGGTAGGAGAAATAATATAATATTCCACAAGAGGTGGATGACCCACCGAATGTGGAGTGTAACAACAAAACAACACCACAAAAGGTGGAATTTCTCCTACAAGCTCTATCCCTATGTGCACACTTCCCTAAGTGTCTCAAATCCAAACTACAAAGAAATGCATTATCCTAAGTTAACTTAAGTAAAGTGTAATAATATCCATAATGAATATTTATTTACACCAACAAAAATAAAATGATTTATTTCACAAATGTGGGTTGCAATTTACATTGGGTGAATATTTAAAAATAATTGATTTATTTAAATAGGAGAGGGATTTTAAATAAATTAAAATCTAATTAAATAGGAAAGGAGGATTTAATTAAATAAATGTGATTTATTTAATTAAATGCTAGAATTGGCTAGATGAATTAAATAAAATAAATTGAATAATTTATTTAATTAATAGAAAAATGTGGGGGGGGGGGGGGGAATTAATTAAATATAATTTAATTAATAAAGAAATTGATTTAGTGGATTAAATAAACATTAAATATTCATTAATTGGGTGGTCAGATTTATATGTCTACAATATCAAAGCTAGTTTTTCCTTTGGCCTATGAATTATGCGATTCAAAAAGTTGCTAATGTTTAATTGAACACCATCTTAAAGAGTCAATGATACAAAGAAAAAAGGTGATGATGATCATAAGTAGAGAACAATGGTTGGATTAGCTAATGAACCTCCCAAATCTATTTTTGTTAGTAGAGAAGATTAAACTATCACTAGTTTTTATCTATGACTCTCTCAGTAGATATTTGAGGAAAAAAAATCTTCTATACACTTCATGGTATTAATGAAGTCATTAGTAGAAGAAACTATTAGGGTTTAGACACACTGAAGCAATAAACAATATCAAATATAATGCATAATAAAAGATAAAAATAACAATTTATAATAACGCACAGATTTAACTTGGTTTAGTTAATGTAGGCTACATCCATAAATAAATAGCCATCCATTTTGGTCTATTAAATATAGTGAAGAAACATATTACAATCTTGTTCCTTTTCACATTCCAACCACTTATTTATTAAGCCTTTTTGGCAATTTACAAAGGTTGATTTACATATCAAAATAACAACCGACTATTTGATTAAATAATGGGAAATTTTTACTTTGGGGGCACTTCCCCTATTAGCCCTTGTTGGGAGTGGTGCCCCCAAACCACTACCATGGGACCTTGCAAGAGGGGCTCTGTCCCCTACACTCCCTGGTTGATTGATTTGGGTGAAAACATTGTAATGTCCCCTTTTTTTGGCTTCTCTTGCATTGTAGTTGGCATTTTCTTTTTGAGTATGTGTCAACCTTATTAGAGGGGTTATTTGATGTTACTAGTTGGCTTAGATGGTCTAAAGGACTCATATGACACATTTTGAAGTTATTTTTGCCTCTTGGTGTATTCTCCAAAATTCTTGAAGAGAGTCTCTATTTATAATAAATCACTTAATGAGGTCTATTTCTCATTATTCATCAACGATATCACCCTAAAGCAATATGATTTTAATTTTGATACTTTTTGGTAGTTTCTATAAATTAGGTGTATTATTAGCTTTAATTTAACTATATTACTAAGGTTGCTTAATATTATTTAAAAATTACCTCAATGTTAAAGCTTGCTGGAACCAAGATGGAAAGTTTTAAATGTTGGGATGTTGAGAGTGACTTTAAGTGCAGAGAGTAAATTCAAATAATGAAATAAATCACTTTTTGGGGATATAAGACATTTAATTAATAAAATAATTTTATAAATTAAGTTTTTAAAAATTTTCTCAAGAAGTTTATAAAAGGAGGTCTAGAGAGCTCTTTTGGCATTATGTAGTTTATGCTATTTTCTTTGATTGACACCCTCATGGTTTGGGAGTTTGAAATTGATTCATATCAACCTTTGGAGGATGAAAAACCTCTTGAAGAAGATTAATTTTAGGGGTGAAAGATTCCTCCCTAGCTAGTTATAGAAGAAATCATTCAAGTCTTTGACATGGTTTAAATGATTGAGGTTATATAGAATTTTGTGAAGTCTTTCTATAAGACAAATTTTAGGATTTATTGGTTGTTTGAGATTTTCCTAAGTTATGATGCCAAGAATGGAAGGATAAATATTTGCAAGGGAGTCAAACTATTGACCTTATTTATTCAGATGACTTCATAGTGAGATAGCATGGATATGTTTCTTTCTTAGCATGCGAAATAGTGTATGGATGCCATTCCTTTTCCTTTGAAGATTGGTGGTTATTAAATTAGTTCCAAGAAATATCATTTTGCAAAGATAGCATTTTGTTTGGGCTGATTTGGAGATCAAATTTGATGCCATGATCATTGAGTGAAGAGTAGATTGAAGAGCAAGGGTTTAATAGAAAATTTTAGATACTAGACAACTTGTGGAGTTGCAGGGTATTGGGAGATATATGCTATGTCTATCTTCAACCACAATGAGGATAGTAAGCCAACATCTTGTTGAGCATGGGAATGTGACCGAGTCATGTCTTACAATCTGATTGCTCTAACATTGATAAATACATTTCCATTTCTTCCAACTTTCCAAGAAGAAAATTCTTTGATTGATGTTAAAAATCAAGTTGATTTACCTATGTATAAAGCATATTTCTCACTTCTATTTCTTTCTTGAGCCCTTAGAATGAATAAGTATAAATGAATTTATAAGATATTTTGTTAAAGGACCCTTTTCCTTATTAGCCACTTCAAAATCCAACTGGGGTGCCTACAAGGGCTGAAAACTATACCATGAAATATCTCCTACTAACGAATCATAGTAAGGTGCACAAATATAATCTCTTTTCCTAACATGATCGTAAGAAATAGGAAAAATATTTTTCTCAACCCTAAAACATAATCCTCAATATATCTCCTCATTGTGTCCCAAAAGTGATGTTGATAAGACCTTAACCAAAGGCAGCTGTAGAAGATGATAATATCACTGACCCTAAAATCAATTATGATCCTCAAAATGCCTCTGCAATCATAAATTGATAACTCCTCATCAAGACTTAATATCCAAGCATTAAAATATTGATATTGAGAACACGAAATCACATGGTGCACCTAATATTATTGTTAGTGATCATGATCATATTTTTACAAGTAAATTTTGGATAAATTTATTCTCATGTTTGGGTACTCAATTGGATCATAGTACTTCATACCATCCTCAATTTGATGGAAAAAATGAGATTGTTAGTAAGTTTTTAAAAGGATAATTACATTGTTTCACTTCAAATAAGCAATCTTAATGTGTATCTATTAGATATCACTAGTAAAATGATGGTACAACATTTCCTTTCATAGTTTATATAAAAGTCTCCATTTAGGGCACTATATGGATATTATCCTCCTCCCATGACATAATTATTGAGGGTGTCACAAAGAGTACTATGGAAGACCACATGATTGATTAACAACAAGTACTTTTAGGACTCAAGGAGAAGCTAGTCATGACACAAAATCAAATGAAGCAGTAGGTTGTCCAACACCATAGTGAAAGAAGTTTTGAAATAGAGGAATGAGTTTTCTTAAGATTGCAACTTTGTAATAAAATATGATTGAAGCAACAAATAAAGAACAAGTTGTCTCCAACATATTATGACTCATACTAAAGAATGCAAAAGATAGGTAGTGCCACCTACAAGTTTCCATAAAAAAAGATATATCCAATTTTTTATTTTTATTGTTTGAAGAAAGTAGTTGGGCATAATATTTAACTGCATAGAAAATACTACTAGAGCTCAATGAAGAAGGAATAATCATATTGGAAGCAAAATTAATTCTTTGAACATAGACAAATAATTTGACCTTAATAGAAAACTCATTGAGTATCTCATCATGCGAAATAATTTTATAGCTAAATATGTTGCATGGGAAGATGTAGAGTTCATTCAAAAGAATCTACACTTAACTAGCATTGATGAAAATTATTCTTTGAAGAGTGGACATTCTATGCCCCTAATATTATAGTATAAAATCTATGAGTAGTTAGCTTGTGGCTACCTTAACTCTTAATCAAGTCATATTATCGTTATTATGTTGTCATTTAGTTAGTTAGGTCAACCTAGGGCTTGTAGTGGTTATCTAAGTCTGAGTGATATCCTAGGCATAAATAGGGTATATATAAGAGGTAGCTAGTACCATTTTATTACCAGATTATGAATTGTTTTCTCATCATTTGGAGTTTTTCCCACTATTATAAGGTATCCTCAACATATTTCATATTATCTTCATATTTTGTGCAAGTTATTGCCTAAAACAAACACACACACACACACTCTCTCTCTCTCTCTCTCATACACACTCTTTATATATCCTATATTCTACTCTATCTCCCTCTTTCCCTCTCCCTCTTGCTCTTTTCCTCTATCTCTTATTCTCTCCCTTTCTCTATGTCTCCCTCTTACTCTCACTCTCTCCATTTCCATATGTCTATATACTATCATAAATTGTAACCCTACATAGTTCACACCACCTTTTGTGCCCCTACTTTAGTGTGTCCCATATTAGCTCACCCCCAATTCCATTTCTGGCATTTTCACCTCAAATCTAATGTCATCTTTCTGCATGATGAACTGAACTCGTGCCTCAAGCTATGCACTCTACTTTTCCACTTATCTTCTCTATTTTTCGTGGACCAAGGCGCCTAGGGTATCTTGGTCCTCCTTAAATAGGACCTAATTTGAACATGTTGATGCACTTCCCTTTCCCAATGATTTTGATTCCCAGTGTCTCAATTTGACCATTGGAGGTCATCCTAATCAATAAATTACCTTGGGAAACCGATATAAGAGCATCCTTTTGATTCATTTTCATAACTTCATCTACATCCATCATTCATGCATCTACTTCAAACATATTTGGCAACATTTCATCCCACCATATTCTTCAAGCATTTCAACATCATGGAGAAACAAATCTACATCAATATTCATGCAAGCATGTGTGTTTTATTAGGCCATTCATGTTCATATCATGTCAAGCCATGTTATTGCATCAACACTTATGCTTACATTCAAAGAGCACTACATCATCATCCATTATCACTCGCAATAGATCTAAGGTATATCATTCTCAATTCAAGGGTTAATTGCAAAACAAGGTATATCTATGTGCAGGTGACAGATTCAAGAGCCATGAACAAATTTTCTAGCAAATAATTTAATGATGATCAGATCTAACTTTTGCAAGAGAAAAAAATGGAGGAGTAGGTTACCTAGGGCCTCCCAGTCCCACAAATTTTCAAAAAGATTCTAAGCGATATTCTAATTCTAAAAGTTTCCTATTTGTCCACATTTGATAGCTAGAGGACTAGGTCACCTAGGGCCTCCCAATCTCGTACTTTCAGGCTGAATTTGTTATCACATGTGCCTCTTTATTCCTTAAAGTCATATTTGGCTCCATATCTGCATACTATACATATAGCTTGCTATTCATGTTATTTTATGTCAAATTCTCATCATTTACCCTAGATCCTGCCTTCAAATTATATCATTTTAATCACATCCTCAACTCAATCAAAAGGGAATAGAATCCAATTTGAATTCAACACTTTTCTAAATGGAATTAAGGTTAAATATATTTGTTTTTCTCTCCTTTTAATGTAATGTGCGTGAAATAGTTCTAATTCCTAGTTTACATAGCTAAACTTGTGAACCCTATTTTCAGACATTACATTTTGGTGAACTTGACTTTCTTGCATTGAATTTTTTGATTTGCATTTTTATTTTTCTTTTCAAATAATAATAAGTAAAATAAAAAACAAATAATAAAAATTATACATTGTGTTCTTACATTACATGCTTTCTTACATTAGGTTGTTTCATTTTATTTCCCTAGCTAGCCTTTCTTTTCATTACAATATTCACTATGTTGAATTTCTTTTTGCAATATTTTCATGCCTTTGATGAGCCATTTGGTAATGATGACCTTTCCTTCAATGAGCTATATAGAAGAGATGATCTTGATATGTTGGATCTTGATAAATTCATCTCTACCAAGCTTTCCTCGATGACTTCTAAAGCATCCTTTTGCCAAAAAATGATCAATATGATATGTGTGCCATTTCGTAGCGATGAATTTAACATATTGGATGAATCTCTTGATGAATTCATATCTACCAAATCATCCTCTAATCTCATTCATGAGGAAATTGTGATGCATGAAAATCTCCTTTATGTAGCTTCACCTCCCATTCACTCCAAAAATAATACTACTCATAAAGAAGATTTTGTGATACAAGAAGTTAATGTGGTTGACAATTCTCTTTACTTTATATACAATCAAAATTCATCTCTTCTAAGAATGAGGCCCTAATAAACCATGGTTGCTCCTCTCGTAAAGTTTCTCTTAATCATGAAGAAATTTGTGCACATGAAGAATACAACATTATCACTTACTTTAATGTTCTCTCTTTTGAAGATGAAACATTGAAGAATGATGATTCTTCTCTCAAACATAACCTCCCCCATGAGAATAATTTGGTACAATATGAACATGGCTTAAATATTGATACTTTGACAAACATAGAGGCCTATCCTAGAAACTACCTTGTTGATCAAGACATTTCAATGCAATATCATGATACATATTTCCTTGAAGACATGTCTTCCAAAATTCAAGAGGACTCCTTTACCTCCCAAATGGACACCAAGTTTCTTGTTTGTCCACATCTAATAGCTGGAGCACCAAGTTGCTCGAAGCCTCTCTATCTTGTACTTTTGACCCAAATTTGTGGTTAGAGGCATCTCTCTGTTCCTTTTGCTCATATTTAAATCCATGTCTACAAACTATACCTATAAGTGACGTTTGTGTTATTTTATGTCAAATTTCCCTCATTTGTTCCCTGGATCTAACCTTCAAATTACATCATTTCAATTGCATCGTCAACTCAATCAAAATGGAATGAAATCCAATCTACATTCAACCCTTTTCTTAATAGAATTGAGGTTGAATCTATTGAGTTCATTCTACTTTTAATGTAATGTGTGTGAAATTAGTTTACATAGCTAAACTTGGAAACCTTTTTTTTTCCAGACATTACACTCTCCATATCCATGTATCTTTATATATACCTCCTAAGATCTCTCTCTCTCTCTCTCTCTCTCTCTCTCTCTCTCTCTCTCTCTCTCTCTCTCTCTCTCTCTCTCTCTCTCTCTCTGTTTTTGTCTGTCTATCTCTCCCTCTCCTTATATTTATCACTCTCCCTCCCTCTATATGTCCCACTCTCCCTCTCTCTCCCCTCTCTTTGTTTCTTCATCTCTCCCTCTTCCTTCTAACTCTATTTCTACATCAATTTTTGGATCCATTCTAAAAAGGAAAGGAAAAACTTGAATTCTTCCTTATCCCCCAATTTTGATGAGTGATAAAAGATAACCTTCCTAGAGAAACACTTGTAGATTTATATAATTTGGTGGTGCAAGAGCACCCTTCTAGTCTCTTTCTCTTTCTTTTTCTTATTGGTGTTATGCTTCTTTAGAAGCTATTGTATATAAAATAATGAGCCATGTGCTCATAGGTCCTAGGTAGGGTCCTAGAGGAGATAGTAGGGGTCATGAGTCAAGATTGTGATTTTCTTGTAAATAGAGGGTAGGTGTGTCCTGGAGGTGTTTAGGGGTCCTTTATATCATGGTGGTGTCTTTAGGTTGGCCCATTGTGGGTCTAGGAGTCAGGAAGAGCAACATTGGGAAAGTTGCTCAAAAGTTGCAAAAGTTGCATGACAACTTTTAAAAGTTGTCAAGCAACTTTTCCACCATGTTGTCAAAATCCTTAGGTTGGCATGGACAACCCTTAATGTGGCACACTGACCGAGGTATGGGTAGTATAAGATGTTGCAAACCCTAAGTTAAAGGGTTGGATGTCAGAGA
The DNA here is from genome assembly GCF_030272615.1 of Cryptomeria japonica. Lineage (NCBI taxonomy): Eukaryota > Viridiplantae > Streptophyta > Pinopsida > Cupressales > Cupressaceae > Cryptomeria > Cryptomeria japonica. The sequence goes on from NC_081410.1 coordinate 597,260,196, forward strand.
TTGTACGGCTCAAGCAAACTGAATTGACTGACTGTTTTTGGGTTACCAGACAGTTTGAATGCAGTTACCGAGTAAACTAATGGATTGATTTGCAAGAAAACCTATGTGAAATGTCTTCTTTGGTGTACATATCTTCACTATGAGTGATTATATTAGCTTTTTGTTTACCGGTTGAGTGTGTTTGTAAATAATTTATAAGTTGCAGTCTTACTGTCCAGTTTTGGACCGATTTGAGTAAATGAAGTCTTAACTCCATTCCCCGTTGTGGAACCACCATGAAACCATGGGGAATGGATGTGAAGACCCTGTAACATAGTCCCAAGCAAGTAGGGCCCTTGTAAATGCAAGGAGGCCAAGCAAAGACCCATTCCTAGGCGAGACTGGACAGTGCCCGGTTAGGAATGGTTGTTGGTGCAGAGGTCTTGGAGAGCAAGGTTGATTAGTGGAGAGAGAATCCTTTGGAGGAAGTGCAAAGGAGTGAGTGAAGAATAATTGGTGTGAAGGAGGAGCCTCCACCAATTCAAACAAGGTGGCTAAAACTCAAAACACTCACTGTGACCCAGGCAGACCCTAAAAACCCTCACAAAAACCCTGAAAACCCTTAAAATCCACCTAGGATAGTGTACGAACACTTGGAGGCCTAAAAAATAGAAAATCATTGAGTCCTTGCCAAATGAATGGTAGTCCTTTTTGGGAGATTGGGTTGTTTGTGCATCGTTTGTGAGAGGGAGCCCTAGAAGACCGGTTAGGAGGCCTAATTGGTCCTAATCCTTGTAGCCCTATTTGAAGGCAAAAACCCAAATTTGTGAAATCGGTAAGGGGTTAGAATCTTGAAACCTCTTGGGGGCTCATGAATGGGTGGAAAGACCATGAAATAGACTTGAAACAACCTTGCTAAGACCTTGGAAGGTGTGGAACAAAATTAGCCCTTATTAGCCATAGTAAGGGGTTTTGAGTCTCATGAGTAGGTGAGACCTTAGGAGCAGTTTTGCAACTCATTGGTGGGTGGATTGGGCATGGTTAGGGGATTCCTCAAGAAAAGGGAAGTCCTAGAGACCATAGGGTGTGTAGAGAACACTAGGTGATCCAAGGAAAGGATCCAGGAGCATAGACTAGGCTAGTCTATCCCGAACCCCAACCCATCAGATTGGTATCAAAGAAAGTAAAAGACTTGTTGGACTGTGTATGTCTCTATATACTGGTGAATCAGTAGGGGAGAGCAGAATGGTCACTAATGCAGAGCTAGCTAGAGAGGTGGAAGAATAGAAGGAGAAGAATAGACTCCTTGAAGCAGCTATGAATGAGATAAGGGATAAACTATAGGAAGTGGTGGATCAGAGGACACATGAACCTTGGGATGAAGACACCAAGGGTAAAGGCAAGAAGACTATAGACATAGATGACATCATCCCTGAACCAAATCCCTTGTTCAATGAAGAACCATTTGTAAAGGCTATTAAGGCCTTGAACACCAAAGCTTTTGAAGGATTGCCACATTTCAGTGGAAGAATGGACATAGACAATGTTATGGAATGGATTGAGGGCATGGAAAACTACTTTGAGTGTGAAGGAGTGATAGAGGCTCAGAAGGTTAACATTGCCAAATCAAGATTGAGGGGAGAAGCTTTGACATGGTGGAAGTACCTGCAAGAAGAGAGAGTTAGTATGGGAAAGCTACCTATTGCAAATTGGAAAGCTATGGTGGGTAAGATTAAGGAGAACTACTTACCAGAGGATTATGAAGTCCAACTTCATAAGAAGAGACAAGGATTGAAGCAGAAGGATCTTGATGTGGCCTCCTACACAAAAGAGTTTCAAAAGCTATGTCTTAGGTCCAAAGTCCAAGAAGATGAATCCATTAAGGTGGCTAGGTATCTAAGCGGCCTAAAGTGGAACATTCAAGAGGAGATAAGCCTATGGACTCCTACTACTGTCCAGAAGTGTCATCAGCTTGCTACCAAGGTAGAAGAGAGAAACAAAAGGAAAGGAGAATCCAATAACAGGGGTAGAGGCAGAGGTAGAGATCAAGTGAATCACCGAGGTGGTTACCAAAGCAAGGCAAATGAGTAGAGGACCCAAGGAGAAGCCAAGTTGACTGAACATGGCAGTGAAACCAATCCTAGAGGAGGACATTCTAGAGGAAGAGGTGCACAAGGCGGTCCAAATAGGGGTAGAGGTACTGGCAGAAGTAACTCCTATTTTGCAACAATGAAGTGTTACAATTGTGGACAATTGGGACACCCGACATATAGATGCCTTGACAAGCCTACATCATCAAACAGTGGAAAGAGGGTTGCTTATACACATGAAGAATCTTCAAGTAGCAAGACACCCGAGGTGGATCATATTGAATCAGAGAGTGGAGAAAATCTTATGTTTAATAGGGTCTTGATAAGACAGCCAGTCAAGAGTGAACCTAAGCATAGGAGAGCATTGTTTAGGGTAAGGTGCAAGATTCTTGGTAAAGTGTGCAAGGTGATAGTTGATTCAGGCTCAACTGACAATATCATATCAAAAGAGGCAGTTAGGAAGCTGAAACTCACAAGGATACCCCACACTAACCCATACAAGGTGACATGGTTGAATCATGAGCAAAGTGTGTTAGTCAATGAACAAACTTGGGTAGAATTTTCCATTGGAGGGTACAAGGATAAGGTTCTTTGTGATGTGTTGCCTATGGATGTATGTCACGTATTGCTAGGAAGACCCTAGCAATTTGATAGGAAGGTGAACTATGATGGAGAGGAGAACTCCATTTCCTTTAAGAAGGACAGCAAGACCTTCAAGATTCAATCTTTGACAGAGAATGAAGAAGGAACTTCAAAGACACCTAGTGTCTTAATGGCTACCGGTAAAGAGTTTTTGAACTTGCTACATGAGGAGGAGATAGTGAAGTGTGCCATCTTTGTGAAACCAAAGAAGGAAGAAGACAAGTTGCAGACAGAAATACCCAAGGAGGTAAAGCAAATGTTGCAAGAGCATAAGGATATAGTGAGTGATGGAACACTTGCAACACTCCCACCTAGAAGGTCTATAAGTCATCAAATAGACTTTGTTCCCCATGCATCCTTACCTAACAAGGCTGCATATAAGCTCACACCTAATCAAAACAAGGAGGTAGCAAGGCAAGTGCAAGAGTTATTAGAACAAGGACTGACTAAGAAGAGCATCAGCCCATGTGTAGTCCCGATAGTGCTAGCATAAAAGAAAGGAGGTAAGTGGAGACTTTGCACTGACTCAAGAGCAATTAATAGGATTACCATAAGGTATAGGTTTCCTATTCCCAAAATAGAGGATCTGATGGACTGTTTAGGAGGGGCTATGTATTTCACAAGCTAAAACTTAAAAGTGGTTATCACCAGATAAGAATTAAGGAGGGTGATGAGTGGAAGACTGCTTTCAAGACCACAGATGGATTGTATGAATGGCTTGTGATGCCATTTGGACTCACCAATGCTCCAAGCACCTTCATGAGGTTGATGAATGAAGTGTTGAAGGATTTCACAGGTAGATTTGTGGTGGTATACCTAGATGACATTCTCATCTCTAGAAGAACCAAAGAAGAGCACCTTGAGCATTTGAGGTTAGTCTTAGAGAGGTTGCATGAGGAGAAGCTATCCATCAACCTAGAGAAGTGTGAGTTCTTGAAGCAAGAGCTGGTTTACTTAGGATTTGTGGTGTCTAAGGGAACCTTGAAGATGGATCCAAGCAAAGTGAAGGCAATTTTGAATTGGCCTGCACCTAAAATAGGGATTGAAGTTAGAAGTTTCCATGGATTAGCTCAATTCTATAGGAAGTTTGTGAGGAATTTCAGTGGTATATGTGCACTAGTCCTTGACACCATTAAAGGAGGTCTTAAAACCAAGTTTAGATGGACTGAGCAAGCTGAAAAAGCATTTTAGTTGTTGAAACAAGAAGTAGCCACAAAACCTATCCTTCTCCTACCTACGTTTGATAAGCTATTCACTTTGGAGTGTGATGTAAGTGGAATTGTAGTGGGTGGTGTGTTGAGTCAAGAGGGAAGACCTGTGGCATTTTTTAGTGAGAAGCTTAATGAAGCAAATAAGAAATACTCAGCCTATGACCTAGAGTTATATGCATTAGTGCAGTCACTAAAGAAATGGAGGCATTACCTACTTCCAAAAGAATTTGTGGTGTTCACAGACAATTAGGCATTGAGTTACATCAACGCTCAAGAGAAGCTAAGCAATAGGCATCTGAAATGGATGGAATATCTCCAATCCTTCACCTTCACCATTAAGCATAAGAAGGGGCAACTTAATAAGGTGGCATATGCATTAAGCAGGAAGTCATTGACTGTTCAAGAATTACAGTTGCAGAGCATAGGCATAGAAGGTTTCAAAGACCTCTATGAAGGAGATGAAGACTTGTCATCAGCTTACAAGGTTTGCAAAGAGTTTGAGAACCATTTCCATGGTGAGTATGTAGATTACACTCTCCAAAATGATCTCTTGTTCAAAGGTAACAAGTTGTGTGTACCTAGAGGATCTATGAGGGAGAACCTCATCCAAGAGAAACATAATGGCAATTTGAGTGGACACTTTGGAATTAAAAAAATCTTGGACTTAGTACAGAGGTACTACCATTGGCCAAAGTTGCCAAGAGATGTGAAAAAATATGTAGAACAGTGTGGTGTATGCCAAAGAGCCAAAGGTGGATCAAGCAATGCCAGTTTATATCAACCATTACCGGTCCCTAACAGACCTTGGGAATGTATCAGCATGGACTTTGTAGTAGGACTTCCCAAGACAAAAATAGGTATGGACAACATCTATGTGGTAGTAGATAGATTTTCCACGATGAGTCATTTCATACCATGTAAGACTACACATGATGCAAGCTATGTTGGACATCTCTTCTTCAAAGAGATTGTTAGGATTCATGGACTCCCTTTAAACATTGTTTCAGACAGGGACAACAAGTTCATGGGTCATTTTTGGCAAACATTATGGAGGAGACTAGGAATTAACTTGTCATTTAGCTCAGCCTACCATCCACAAACAGATGGTCAAACTGAAGTCATCAATATAGTGTTAGGCAATTTGTTGAGGTGTCAAACTAAGGAATATGGTCAGACATGGGACCTTATCATTCCTCAAGAAGAGTATGCATATAATGACAGTGTGAATAGGACCACTGGTAAAAGTCCTTTTGAGGTTGTGTATGGCAGACATCCAAGGGGAGTGTGCGAGTTGAGAGATCTTGGTAGTTTGGAGATGAAGAGTGGACAAGCAGAGGACTTCACTCAAACCATCAAGGGAGTTCAAGAGAAAGTTAAGAAGGCCATCCTTGAATCCACTCAAAATCTGAAAGACAAAGTGGATGAGAAAAGAAGAGAAGTTCAGTTCAAGGTGGGCGACTATGTGATGGTCCATTTGAGCAAAGCTAGGATGCAAAGTGGTAAGCCTACCAAACTGCAGATGAAGAGGGTAGGACCTTGTCAAATTCTGGCAAAATATGGTGAGAACGCCTATAAGGTTGATTTACCTTCAGACTTAGCCATTTCACCAGTCTTCAATGTTGCTGATCTGGTAATGTACAAGGGAGAGATAGCAGAGCGGATTGAGAACCAAGCCAAGGTGTTACAAGATTTGGATGTAAACACCTTACCTCAAGTGAAGAAGCCTAAAGCAGAGGAGATCTTGGAATCAAGGGTGAAGAAGTCTATTAGACACCAGGTCTACATGGAGCACTTAGTGAAATGGGTAGATCAACCAGTCTCTGAAGCTACATGGGTGGAGGAGAGCAGGTTCAAGACACTTGGAATAGACCCGGCTCTCATCTCTTCTTCTTTTTCTTCGTTGTGTGCAGAGGGGGAGTATGGTGTAGGAGCACCCTTCCAGACTCTTTCTCTTTCTTTTTCTTATTGGTGTTATGCTTCTTTAGAAGCCATTGTATATAAAATAATGAGCCATGTGCTCATAGGTCCTAGGTAGGGTCCTAGAGGAGATCTTAGGGGTCATGAGTCAAGATTGTGATTTTCTTGTAAATGGAGGGTAGGTGTGTCCTGGAGGTGTTTAGGGGTCCTTTATATCATGGTGGTGTCTTTAGGTTGGCCCATTGTGGGTCTAGGAGTCAGGAAGAGCAACATTGGGAAAGTTGCTCAAAAGTTGCAAAAGTTGCATGACAACTTTTAAAAGGTGTCAAGCAACTTTTCCACCATGTTGTCAAAATCCTTAGGTTGGCGTGGAAAACCCTAAATGTGGCACACCGACCAAGGTATGGGTAGTATAAGATGTTGCAAACCCTAAGTTAAAGGGTTGGATGTCAGAGATTGTACGGCTCAAGCAAACTGAATTGACTGTGACTGTTTTTGGGTTACCAGACAGTTTGAATGCAGTTACCAAGTAAACTAATGGATTGATTTGCAAGCAAACCTGTGTGAAATTTCTTCTTTGGTGTACATATCTTCACTGTGAGTGATTTGATTAGCTTTTTGTTTACCGGTTGAGTGTGTTTGTAAATAATTTGTAAGTTGCAGTCTTACTGTCTAGTTTTGGACCGGTTTGAGTAAATGAAGTCTTAACTCCATTCCTCGTTGTGGAACCACCATGAAACCATGGGGAATGGATGTGAAGACCTTGTACCATAGTCCCAAGCAAGTAGGGCCCTTGGAAATTCAAGGAGGCCAAGCAAAGACCCATTCCTAGGCAAGACTGGACAGTGCCCGGTTAGGAATGGTTGTTGGTGCAGAGGTCTTGGAGAGCAAGGTTGATTAGTGGAGAGAGCATCCTTTGGAGGAAGTGCAAAGGAGTGAGTGAAGCATCATTAGTGTGAAGGAGGAGCCTCCACCAATCCAAAAAAGGTGGCTAAAACTCAAAACACTCACTGTGACCCAGGCAGACCCTGAAAACCCTCACAAAAACCCTGAAAACCCTTAAAATCCACCTAGGATAGTGTACGGACACTTGGAGGCCTAAAACCTAGAAAATCCTTGAGTACTTTCCAAATGAATGGTAGTCCTTTTTGGGAGATTGGGTTGTTTGTGCATCGTTTGTGAGAGGGAGCCCTAGAAGACCGGTTAGGAGGCCTAATTGGTCCTAATCCTTGTAGCCCTATTTGAAGGCAAAAACCCAAATTTGTGAAATCGGTAAGGGGTTAGAATCTTGAAACCTCTTGGGGGATCATGAATGGGTGGAAAGACCATGAAATAGACCTGAAACAACCTTTCTAAGACCTTGGAAGGTGTGGAACAAAATTAGCCCTTATTAGCCATAGTAAGGGGTTTTGAGTCTCATGAGTAGGTGAGACCTTAGGAGCAGTTTTGCAACTCATTGGAGGGTGGATTGGGCATGGTTAGGGGATTCCTCAAGCAAAGGGAAGTCCTAGAGACCCTAGGGTGTGTAGAGAACACCAGGTGATCCAAGGAAAGGATCCAGGAGCATAGAATAGGCTAGTCTATCCCGAACTCCAACCCATCATTTGGACAACTTGAAATCCCAAATTATTCATTTATAGTGCATGATTTTCACAAATTTTATAGATATATAGACTATATTGAAGTTGAAAAATTCTAAATAACAATATACAATGTTCATTTGGAGAGAGAAAAAATAATAAAGTTACCACATATTTGTAAGTTGTAGATAGTCCAAAGGCCAAAGTAAATATATCTTCTTTGGATTTCTAGAATACTTACAAATAGTAATGGAGTCTAAAATTCTATAGTAGTTAAATTTTAAAAAAGTACCAATGAAGTTTTGATGTCCATAATGGGTGGGTGTTAAATACTATAAAAGAATCCCAAAAGTTTGTGATAAGCATTGATCTAGAAAACATTAAATAGAGCACAAAAGTCCAACATAATCAAGTTTTGGATGCTAGCTAGAATTAGATGTCAATTATTGGATGGTCTATAACACATATTTATAGGCTAGAGTTTGAAATCAAACAATGAATTAAATTTCCATGTTGATTGGTATGCTAGAGTGTATATTCAAGTTTTAGAGTAGATTTTGTCACCAAATTATAGTCTAGATATTGCAATTAGATTAAAATTTAGAATTGTATGAAAGAGTGCTAATTAGTGATTCACATTGGTGTTTAGTCCAAATTTTAGTGTTGGTTTGTAGCCTATAGACATTGTTCATGTGCAATTGTTGGAGAAACACTCATCAACAAAAAGGGAGCCATTGAAGCTACAAAATAAAATTGAGGGTTTGAAGGTAGGAAGAAAAAAGGTTTTATAGGTGCAAAAATAATCAAAATTGTAGTGGCACATTTTAATTGTTAAAACCTATAAAAAATTTACAAGAAAGGACAAATTACTATAAAATATTAAGTATAAACCTTAGACAAAGGCTAAATAACTATAAACTTGGATAGTTGCAAACCACTTGAAACTTTGACAATGAAGAAACTAATAATTTTTTCCAAATCTATTAAAACACTTCTTCTAAGGAAATGCATTATAGATCTAGAATATAATTCCTTCATGTTTTGATAGGGATGCAAAATACAAAATATGGTTGCAAAAACCTCTAGAAAAAATTAAAAAATTAGGTTTGGGAAGGATCTATATTGGTATTTGCATACAAAAAATTATTAAATTGTTGGTATAATCTCCTAAAAAATAGGAATTTTTTGTGTCAAAACTTGATAATTCAAGACAAATGTTCTTACTTGATTTGGGCCTTCTAAATTCAATAGTGATGTTTGTTTGGCTCTATCACACAATTATGAAGGGATTATTAGAGGATTTAGATAACAAAATAAAATATTTTCTATTCATAAAATTTTATACCATGTTGGGATAGCAATAAAATAAATATAAAATATAAAACACTTTCACAAATAAATTAACGCACAAAACATCAAAATTTATCATTTTTAATTTCTATTTTTTTTAGTTTCCCAAATGCAAAATGTTTGATACACAATAAATTGGCTGTATATGTACGACAAGAAAGAAGAAGGAAGGTGGGGGGTGAAACATTGACTATCCTTGTAAGAAGTGTGATACATGTAGAAAAAATGTGACAAGTATGAGAACACATATCATATACCTACATGAGGCAAGACACCAAAACCTCTAGTTGAGTTTAAATTGGTGTGAATAAGTTTACTAGATATATGGATGTATGCATGTATTCATATGTATGTATGTGTGTGTGTGCCCACACACACACACACACACACACACACACATACCTACATGAGGCAAGACACCAAAACCTCTAGCTGAGTTTAAATTGGTGTGAATAAGTTTACTAGATATATGGATGTATGCATGTATACATATACATACATATATACATACATACATATACATACATACATAGATACATACATATATATATGTGTGTGTGTGTGTGTGTGTGTGTGTGTGTGTGTGTGTGTGTGTGCATATCTATATGCGCGCACACACACACATGTATATATATGTATGTATGTATGATTGATATATATGTATATGTATATCCATACATATATATATGTATACGTATATGTATATACGTATATACATATATACGTATACCTATACGTATACATATACATATACATATACGTATACATATATATGTATATATACACACACAAACACACACACACACACACATATATATGGACATATGTATATATATGTATATGTATACATATACATATACATATATGTATATATATGTATACATATATGTACATATATACATATACACACACACATATATATATACATATATGTATATATGTATATGTATATGTATATATGTATATATACATGTATATATGTATACATATATAGATACACACATATATGTATATATGTATCTATATATATATACATACATATATGTACATATATACATACATATATGTATATATATACATACATACATATATACATATATGTATGTGTATCTATATATATATACACATACATATATAAATATATGTATGTGTATCTACACACACACACACATATGTATGTATATATATAGATACATATATACATATATGTGTGTATCTATATATGTATACATATATACATATACATATACATATATACATATACATATGTATATATGTATATATATGTGTGTGTGTGTATACATATACATATATATGTATATATACACACACACACATATACATATGTATGTATATACATACACATATATACATATATATGTATGTATATACATATATATATATATGTGTGTGCACACACACACACACACACACACACACACATATATATATATATATGAGGCCCTACCCCGACCCATCCTAGCTTTTCAGTGATTTTCATGTTGGAACTATTATGGATGTTTTATTTTTATGCATTATGGATATAGAATTTTATATGATCCCATGAATTTGATAACATTGATATATATTGATGCTTCATTTCTATGCTTTGTGGACATAGAATTTTGTATGATCCTAGAATAGGGTAACATTGAGACGATGTATGTCATTAATTGATTTGTAGGACTTTATTATGATGCTAGAAATATATTTGCATATCTTATAAATGGATTAAATTATGAGGATTATGATGAGTTGCTTATGTGAATTGCTTTGATATGTGGCAATTGTATTGTATAATGTAAATTCTATGCAGAATGCTTGAATTGTATTCTTAATTATGTGTTTTATACTATATGAGGCTATTAGAAAGTACTAATGTTTAAATTGAGATGCGCAGGAAATTATCCATGTGACCATGGAAATATTATGGAGAATCAAGCCTAGGCCTATGTGCGTTCGTAAAACCAGGGGTTGTCTATTTGGAGAGACAACACCCCATATGTATTGTATTTTATTCGTAAATGTAAAATGTTGCATGAGTGTAAATTGTATTTATTGAATTTGTTTAAATCATTCAAGGGACAATTGCCACGTGTGTATTTGTGATGTGGAATTATTTTGTAGTGTCACTTGACACATATGTTGTATGTTGTGTTGGCAATTGTTATGTCACTTTTTGGAGAGTTTTATTTTTGTTTAATTGTTATATCTCCTAATTATCCTTGAAGGTACCGATAAATCTAGGTTAGTGAGCCACAAGGAGGGTCAATTCAGAGTTGACCCGTAGGTTAACTTTAGGTGGACTTTCTAAGGGTTAAATCAACTCCTAGAGTCAGTTTTAGAGCATTTCTATTAGGCCTCATGGGGTACCTATGGGTGAAGGCCAAATTTGGCCATGTGTCTTTCCCCTAGGGCTTGTTTAACCACCCAAAAAACTGGTTTCCCAAGATGGACGAATTCCATCTATAGTAGTGCCATCCTTGGTTAGATAACCTTCTTGATAGGTGTAATTCCTTTTCCCCATTTCATTCCTCTTCTAGAGGTGCCTTGGTTAGGGAGTGTGTAAGATCTAGGGAAGACCAACCAATGCGAGTCCCTCACTCTATCCAAGAGGTTGTAAGGAGTGAGAGAAACCTTCTTAGGCTAGAGTAGTGAGCTAATCACCCACTCTCCATCTTTGGAGATTTTGGACAATTTTGAAGGAAAACCAGTTTGAGAATAGGAAATAAATTTTTGGCTAAGTGTTGCAGAAAATTCTTGTGGATTGGGCTGCTCTTCTCCAAGCTTTCCCTAGAATACCCTTGGCAGATTCAAGGTAGGTGCATTATCTTGCTTATATGTTAAAATCTGTTTGTAGCATGCTTGAATGAAAGTATTGTAGTTGTTTCCTTGCATTGTATTTGTGAAGGCTTTATGTGATTCCTTTTTTTATTTTTGTTTATGCATTTTGTTGTGTTTGGGAGTATCCAAGACTATCTTACCCTTGGGAGGGAAAAATGGTCTTGGGGGTGGAAGGAGTTTGACAACATTAGAGTGAGAGGCTCTCATTGTGAGAGTGATCTCAAGGGTTTTTCCATGTGACCCTTGTTGCATAGTTCTGTTTATGCTTTCGGGGGTCATAAGGGGAGCAACTATGGCATGTTTGCCTATTGGGGGTCATAAGGATATGGGAATTGAGACGAGTTTTGTTGTGTTTTCTTGGATGCCATGAGTTGGCTATGAGTTACTATCTAGCAGATCTCCTCTAGGGTACTTGGTCCACTTCCACCCTAGTAAAACATCACACCATGTGATGAAGTTTCAGCTTGGGAAGGGAATGTGTTTGTTGTGTTTTGTTTTCCCCTTGCTTGTTTGTGTTGCTTGAGTGTAACCCGTCTAGGACTTGTTTCTCCAAGCTTGAGGGTGGCTTCTAGTAAGCCTAGGCTGGGAGGTGAGCACCCCATGGTCAAAACCCTAAATTTTAAATGCAGGTTGCTTGGAAAGGAAAGCTAGAAGTTTCATCTTAGTTGCAGAAAGAAAGAAATAATTATGTAATTATTGTAATTTTTTTGGAAGGATAGAAAAGTGTTATTTAAGTTAAGTCATCATCTATTAGGGATGAGAGACTAGTTGGGTATTTCACCCATTTGTAAAAGTGACATATTGTACTCAGATTTTCTTATAAACAATGCTTCTTTTTTTTTTGTTGAAATTGCAATTCATGGATAAATGTATAATAGAGGAATAAAAGTTTTTGCATTCTTTTTGTAAGTTTTCGAAGTGTTTTCTGGAATGTAATATGCTACTGGCATTTGTTTAATTCTGTCATTTATTTATATAAAAAAAAATGCAGGAAGTATAAAGGTAGTAATAGGGAGTTGTAAAGCAGAAATGTTAGTGAAATAACAATTACTTAGTTCCAGTTATTTATTCATTCCTAATATAGAATATGGTTAGATAGATTTAATAGTCTATCTCTAAAGTTATTGTAAATGATTTCTAGGCTTATGGAGTTGCTGTTCTAACTTTTAGATTTTGTCATTTTTCCTCTTTAGTATTGCAGAAAATGAACCTAGATGTAATAATGTTTATTGAAGAAATGAACTATATGAAATAATTAACATGCTGTGTATTTTATATACTGTCATTACTCCTAATGCTGCATATTAAAATAAATCATACCTAAGAAATGAAACATATAACCATTGAAATGCTGTCATTATTTTATCAATTCCTGCAAGCTTTAAAACAAATATATATATATATATATATATATATATATATATATATAAACGCAACCCTAACCCGAAATATATACATATGTATGTGTATATATATATACATGTATACATATATATATACATACATATATGTATATATATACATACATACATGTATATATATACATATATGTATGTATATATATATGTATATATATATACATATATGTATATATATATACATATATATATACATACATATATGTATATACATACACACACATATATATATTGTCACCTCATTATTTTGTCGATAGTTAAAGTCTTTGTCTTGAGCAAAATAAAGTGTTATTAATATTTCCTCCCCCATTCGGCTTGATTCATCCTTGGCTATGTACCTTTTCCTTTGCGATTCACTTTTTCTGTCCCAATGAACCTGTATGTTGAACCTGCGTCATGGTTCAAGGTTCAATCAGTGCCTTTGTGTGTCACGACTTTGTTTTGTTGTTAAGTGGGCGAGCGTCAATGTGTTAAGTCAGCTTTGAACTTGAACCTTGGAACCATTCTTAAAGCGGTTCAAGGTTCAAAGTTCAAGGTCCTCCTTTATGTTTGTCTTTAGTCTTCGCTCATTCCCAGTTTAGTTGTGTTGAGCCGCAAGGTGACAATCCTTTTGTTCTCTCATGTTGAACTTGAACCATTGAACTTCTTGTTAAATGTTTCATGGCTCATTTCAAGTTGGCTCCAAAGACATTAATAAAACAAAGGTGGCGTGACAAAAGGAATATTCTGAGCATATCATGTTTTAAAATTCTAATTATGGAAAGAAATCATGAAAACTCAAGCCGTTTGTGTGGAGTTGATATGTAATAAAGAAAGTTGTCAGAATCCCATCAAACCATGGGTTATCTGACATGCTCGAATGAATTATCATGAGGCGTGCGTAGGTATTACTTAGTTTTTCCGCCTCTTAATATGTAAATTCTCAAATTGTGAAATAGGTAGTTGTTATTGTTGGAGAAGTGAAGGGTGCCGAAGGTAATTTTAGCTCCATACTTCCGAGGGTTTCACATATTTGATGGTGGCAACAGGTGAGTTTTGTTAATTTCTTCTTCGCTGTGTTACTAGCTCAGAAAGTTAGTTTAGTAAATTTCTTTGCTTTGGAATAAAATTATGTTCTTTCTAGAAATTGTTTGATGAATGCAAAAGTGGCCATCATGAGGCCAACTCTTCCAAAGCTTGGCCGCACATCATGCTTAGTCAGTACACTTCCAGAACTGGGTGACACTTCTTTAGCCCAAGCTAACTTAGGAAATTTTTTGGAAAGAGCTAGAAATATCGAGGCTAACTCAATGATGGAAAGAATTGTTAAAAGTGGCTTGATTGAAGTTGCTGCATTTCCAATTGTCGACCCTTGCCCAGAATTGGTGATAGCATGTATGAACAGGTACGATGCCAGAAACAGGTGCATTAGGACCATCAGTGGTGAATTGTTAGTAGAAATCAACATGGAAACAGTGATGGCCGCAATTGGAATTCCTCATAAGGAGCTGTATGAAGATTGATCCAATGGTACTTCATACACATTCTTCTCTAAGAAGAAAAGCACCTACAAGAGTGTCATTGCTAGGAATTGGCTCCTAAAACTTCAGAAAGGGGGTTCCCGATTACCCAAACCTCTTACAAGAGATCATTTCATAACAAAGGTATTGTGATTTTATTAAACAGTCTCACAGGGAATTCACATGCTTTCTACTAGGAGGACTGGATGTATTTTTACATTTAGGTATTGTTGGCTGGTGAAAAATATCTTGACTGGGCATAGGTTATTGCTGAAAAGCTTCATGAGGGTTTGAGTAATTTTGTTGGAATGTCTAGTTTTTACATGTCTTCATATCTATTTTATATCCTGGTTTGTACCAGAGAGTGGCAAGGGTTACATCATGATCCTTGGGTGGATGGCATGAAGGTTTACGATTATTATCCACACCTGCAACAACAAAGATATGTCGCAAATGTTACAAGATGGAATGATGTTTTCACAGCCAGACTTGTCTTTGAACTGCAGGGAGACATAAACAAGAGAATGTCATCCAAAGCCATGGAGCTAGTCATCATATATGGAAGCTATTTATTCAATTTCCTAGATTTACTTACATCAGAGTACGGGGCTTTGAAGGTGAACCATTCAAATTACCCATGTATGCCTTCAATAGCTATATACTTATTGAAGTTTGCAACAACTTTCCCACATTGATAAAAAGTTAGGGGCAAAGAGTAAATCTGGAGTAGCCTTCCCAATTGAACCTGGATATTATAGTTGCAAATCTACTTCTGATGCTTTGAAGCTAGAATTAGAGTTCAAGAAACTGAATTTACAGCCCTACATTGCTCGACGTAAGTTTGATAGTAGAGGCTATGCTGTGGAACAATTTAAAAGTTGATGCAAATTTCTTTTATGAACCCCAATTAGAAGACTATTGGGAAAATTGTTGTGATGAATTTGAAGTTAGAAGGATATTGTGGTCAAGGTTCACTGTGTAGCAGATTGTTACAATGAGATTGTCAATAAATGTGGCATGAATACAAGAAGAAGAGGGGGAAGATGTGCTAGACCCTGAATTTGATGTAAATGTTCAATGGAAACCCATCCCTAAAATTGATTGGGACAGGAGAGAAGAAGAAAGTATCTAGGCCAAGACCTTCAATTTTATAAGGAGAACAAAGAAGTGGTTGAGGGACCGCAAATTTAGAAAGGAGCCAATCATTACTCCTAAGGAGATAGCAACTGGTCCACTTCATGCTGTAACACAAATTCCCACTTCCTCCTCTAATGTAATTGTTGATATTGCAGGTGCCACAAGACTGAAAGTTGGAGAAGTTCAAACCAAGAGGTCAAAGAAATCCCCATTGAGCTCCTCAGCAGTTCGAGTCACCCGTTCTAGGAGCAGAAAGAGAAACAGAGAACCAACAACCGACCAAATTGTTGTGGATCTAGATTCGAGTGAGGAAACCCAGGTGGCCATGGATGAGAAAGTGTCAAATAATCCTCCAGTTTAGAATGCAGATAGAGAGAAAGAATATGAAGAAAATCCAGACCCATGTGCACCATGACTGTTGTTGATCTACCAGATTATCAGACACCTCCGCCTAAAGAATCTTCCAGTGTTTCTCGATGGCTCAGAGCTTCTATTGGCAAGAAATGCAGTGTGGTTCCTATTACCATTCCCATGGAAGATATGGTTAGTAAGTGTCTTGGAAAAATATCCAAACCCAAAAATCTTAAAACAGAGGCTATGATGGAGGTTGATGATGACACAGGGCACTAGGAAGAAGAAGTGACAAAGCCTATCTCAGATAAAGACCCAGAAAATGCCACTGAAAAATGACTTTATTATTGAGAAAATTGATCTAGGATTTACTTCTAGAGTTGCAGATAAAGACCCAGAAAATGCCACTGAAAAATGACTTTATTATTGAGAAAATTGATCTAGGATTTACTTCTAGAGTTGCAGATGCCAAACATTTGGAGTCTTCCACCAAACGAATGCTATCCAGAACCTGGAAGGATGAGAAGGACAAGCGGGAAATAGGTTGTTAGACAAATAGCAAAATATATCAATGCCATACATCACCCGAGTCCTCAGCCTCTGTCACAAATATCATTGTCTTTTGATCCTAAATCACCAATAAACCAGAAGCTATTGGATCAGGTTCAAAGAAGCCGTATGATAGTTGAGATTTTTGATGAATGACTTGACTCCATAGTGCAACAAGGCACATATTACATTGCTAGCTTAATCAAGGTATATGATAATGCTATAGCGGTGAGTAAAGAGTTGGAGTTGGAAGCTACGACATGGGACAAAGAAAGAAATAATGGGTAGTAGTTTTAGCACAAATGAATGATGTACATAAATTTGGAATAATGAAATTTCTTGCCAAGAAGCCTGTGGATAAATTGGATGATAATGTACTATATGTGTCAAAGAAAAACGTTGAATGGAGAAAATCAATCATCAAACAGGGTCACGAAGAATCCATCAAATTATTAAAAGGATTGAAAGAGCTCATCGAGACAATGCAGAAAGATTTGAAATGCATCGATATACAACTCCTGAAAGATGATGGACAGACAATCGAGCATGCAACAGACATGGTTAAAACTTTTAAGGAGAGAGTGCAACTCATTAAAGAAGCAAAATCTCTAACTACAGATGACTTCTCCAAGGTGGCTAGGATTGAGTCAATGCTAGAAGTTTGCTTTGATCATCTAGAAGCGCATAAAATAAAATTCATGCAAGTAAACATGGATAAAGAAGTCTGGAAATAATGCATTCTGCATATTGGGCTCCCGTATTATCAAGTCATCCTCAACTTCTCAACAACACACTTGGAGTGGTACAATGTATGTGGCACTATGACAAAATATGATAAACCAACCATTTACTCTACCTCATTGGAGTCTTGATCGGGTTATCAATGTGCTATCATTCAGTCTGTAGCTCTTGGTCATTTAAGTTCTATTCATTTTTAAGCAAGACAGTTTCTTTAACTCTAGGATAGAGTTTAAAAATGAACTTTCATTATTTTCAAAAACTATGAGCCTAGAGGCTATATATGTAATTAAGCAAGCTTTTGTTATGGTCTGATTTTTTTTGAATGGATTAGTAGACTTAATTCTCTTTTGGATTTTTCAGTGAAGACATTTTATCTGTGAATGAAATAATATATTTTGCACATCCTTCAAATCTGTGTGTTTGAATGAAAGAGCAAATCTTTGTTGGGATATATCTTTGTGTGCAAAATATTTTACTTCTTTGATTATCCACTTATTATAAGTCCACGAATTCATTTGATAAATGAAATTAGCTATTTTCTATTTGTTTGGATGATTCTAATCACCCTTGTCCTTTGAGGCATGAGTGAGTCTCAATCAAAGTCCATAATACATTGAGCATATTTTGTAGAGTTGGTTTTATAAGAGTGCAATATTTAAAGTTCAAGTATGTGGACTTTACATTATGAATAATTGTTTTGTAGCATTCATATTGTGTTGACAAATGGATGTGAAAAGCCTTTCTCGCTTCCTGGTTAATAGTGTAATCTTTTGTGATTACTTTGCATTAAAATTTATTGAATATCATACGGGGAGCTGCACCCTTATGCAGAGGATAAACCAATAACCGATTCACCCAACTGTTGGTTTCTTTTGCTTTCCAATAGAGGTATGCATGATTCATTATAAAAAAAATTAGAGAAAGGAAAATCTATTAACCAACAGATTTTTGGTGACTCCGCTAGGGAGTCAAACAACAATATTGGTTGCCTGATCACAAGATATATAAGACTGTCTCGTGAGCTATTTAAAGTTTGTCCAGTTTTATTAAAACCGTGAATTGTGAGCAAGACTGGAGCCAAGAAGATACACTAGGTCTCAGAGGCGTGAGGGGATATTTGACTCAATCTTTTAGGAATTACAAAATCTAAACTTCCAACCTTCTTTTACATCCAAGAGACGAGCAAGAAGTAGACCTCCTTCCCCTTCCCCTTCATTTCCCGTATCTTCAGTTTGTCAAGCCCTAACTTTGCACGGTGTTACCTTACCTAGTGTAATCAATCCAACACCCCTTAATATCATTCTTCCGATGACAACCAACAATCCTTGGGGACCCGTAGTAGGTCCATTAAATCTTGGTCAAAATTTGAATGCTTTACCCAAAGGAGCAAGAGATCATTTACCTAAGTTTAGTGGCAATGGGAAGATCATAGTTGATGAACATTTAAATGAATTTAATATTGCATGTGGTGTAATAGCCGTCCAACATGAAGATGTGGTAGTAAGGTTGTTTGTGCAAACATTAATTGTGACAACTGCAGATTGGTTTTACCATTTGCTGAATAGTGTGATAACAAATTGGCAAGATTTGAGAACTAGGTTTGAGGCTAGGTTCAAGGTTGCAAAAGATGAACATTCCCTTTTGGCCCAGTTAGCCCAATTAAAAAAAGAGATCCTTGAATCTATGATAGATTTTGTGGCCAAATTTGATAAAATTGTCCATAAAATTCCTGCAAATCAGAAACCTTCAGATGATAACTTGAAATATTTCTTCATAAACTCTATGCCCTCAGAGATAAGTTTCTTGATTCATAGATAAAGAGTTGCAACTATGGCAGATGTCAAAAAAATTGCTATTGAGTTAGAATATGACTTAATTACTGCGAGAAAATGGAAAAGGGAAGTGCAAGTGGCTAATGCGCAACCCTCTACCTCTTTAGACCCTGTAATTCAAAGGTTGATGAATGATTTCATAACACTCAAAAGAGAGTTACCCAAGGCTAGTACATCTTACCCACAACCTTATCAAGACATACCAAGGAGGATTACTAATTAGCCTATGGAAACTGGGAATAAAGCCTTACAATTGCCTCCGGCTCAACAAAGACTAGCAATTGAAGCTCCACCACGTAAGGGAAATATATGTGTTTTCCATTTGATTGATGATCATGATGGTAGTTCTTGTCCAAAGATGGTGCGACATGCACAAATGATAAATACAAGAGAAGTCATAAGTGAACTTGGTCTGGAAGAAGAAGTCCATGGGCAACTTGGCGACTCTGGAATACACTTCCTAGAGTATGAATCGGAATCAGACAAAGGAGGTGACATATTGGTGACCCTTGAAGACCCTTCTTGTGCCATCATCACTAGAAATCAACGTGAATCCAAAAACATAGGTACCACCACTTTTCCCGAAACCGTAGCTAAAGGTAAAGAACCTATGAACTGGAACTCAGAGAATGGTTCAAGGGTTCAAGAAGTTCAGATGTTGAAGCGCTTTGACCTTGATACTTCTTTTGATATTGTTGAATTTTGTAAGGATTCTAAAATTCAAATTTCTCCTGCTGAATACCTTAGGTTGAATCCTAAAGAGTTAGAAAAGTTAATTAAATATTTACAGGGGGAAACTTCTCAGTTGCAATTCACCAAGATACCATTGATTAATCTTGAGTCCTCATAGGATGAAAAGGATACCAAATCTGTGCAGAGTTGTCTAGTACTACTCTAAATAAATTAGCTAATGAACCAATTGAACCACCATTAGTACCTGATTAAAGGCCTGGGCCATTTTATGTGTCTTTATTTATCAATGGATATAAACTTAATAATTGCATCATTGATTCGGGAGCCTCCAATAATATTATGCCTTCTGCAGTTGCTAAAGCTTTAGGTCTTTCACTCACTAAAATATTTGGTAAATGTTATTCAATGGACTCAAAGCAAATTCCTTTGCTGAGGTCAAATCAAAGATGCGCAAGTTGCTCTGGCAATACATCCTAACAAAAGATTGAAGTTGACTATTTTGGTTACTGATATTCTCGCAAGTTATGAAATGCTACTAAGCAGGACTTTTTGTAAGGATTTGGGAGGAGGGATTAAAATGGATTGGTCTGAGGCAATAATTCCCATTGGTAAGCAAAAAATTGCTCTTCAACCTGAACCAAAATCCAAATATACAATTTTTCCCTCTGATGACCCAAAATCTCAAATATTGTATCAAGAATGTGATTTTGGCAATTATTTGCTCTTCTCTGATGATAAGAAAGGGACACCAAAAGATGTAATAGATCCTGTTGTAGGCTTGTGGATAATGGAGTTTGATGAGAGCTGTGCATCAGAATGACACATACACATACACATACACATACACATACACATACACATACACATACACATGCATACACATACACATACACATACACATACACATACACATACACATACACATACACATACACATACACATACACATACACACACACACACACACACACACACACACATATATATATATATACATGTACATGTATATATGTATACATATATACATATATATACATATACATACATACATATGCATATATGTATATGTATATGCATATGTATGTGTATACATATGTGTATGTATGTATGTATGTATGTATACATATTTGTATATGCATGTATATATAAGCATGTTCATTCTTTAACTTATATATGCATTTGTGTCATGTATATATTTTTGCTTTGACATATGTGTATATGTTCTTAAATTGACCTACATAGGTCCCTCTAGTAGTTATTTGTTAGCTTACACCTATGTAGTTATATTTGTCTTCAGAATTATATACTTTTTCCCCTTTTGTTGATAGTGTTGGTAAACAGATTTGTCACTATGATTGTTTCTTTGAAACTGACCCTGTTTTCCCAAAGAGCAGTGACAAACGTTCCAACATTTGGAGATATTGCAATCAAACTACAGTCTTCCTCTGCGTTTGAGAGGGGCAACTCCCTCAAATGATGAGGCTATTTGGGATTTTTGTGTACTTTTTACCTGAAAGTACAAAAAGTAGACAAAACTAAAGAAAGGTGAATAATAGAAACCCCAATGGCAGACATACAAACACCAAACAGGATTTCACAAATGATAGATACGAAGGGGGTTTAAGCACAAAACAAGTTTTAGATATGAAAGGATGATGAAAGAAAGACAATAGACCTCAACATACAAAGAAATAAGTTTCACTAACACATACAATTATAGATACCAATAAATGATGTGATTCATCAATTACATAAATTTTGGAATAGAGAATCAATGGATTCCACCAATATACAAAAGGATTATCAATTTAACATATGAGAAAGAGATAATCATAACACATAAACACATACAATACATATGAATCAAATGCATTCTTTGTTATTCTTTTGAAAATATACAAGTCCAAAAGCTTTGAGTACCAAATGTAAAAACGGAAAGTTCTTTAAAATTTCTCTACAAAATTCTGTAGAGTTTCCCCTCCGTAAGAGTTATCCTTTACAATGCTAAAGTCTTGTATATATAGGATTGAAAGAATAACTACCTTGTAACCACTTAATCTAACCCCTATGTGTAACTACTTAGAATAGATTCCTAAGTTAACTACTTACGATAACTACTTTTTTTTTTTTGAAGACAAGATAGGATTAACCTAACTTTTACAAAAAATAAAGCCCAAATTATAACCTTAGTTACAATAAGTGATATAAGTCAGTTTTTCAAAAAGATAAGTGGAAACACTCGTTGAAAGAATGAGCAGGTCGTCAATTTAGTCAAAGTGAGCACTGTGTCATCCTGCAATCACAAACAACTTGATCTTCAAGGAAAATCACTCCAACTCCAACTTGGAAAGTTACTCCTTTGCATGCAATCAAATACCACCTTTTGTAACTAACCACAAATCACCACCAAGAAGATTGAAACCTGTCAAATTCTCATTACACCTCTTAAAACTAATATCCGAAAAGAATTTACAAATGATGCAGCTTTAACAAGGGCTACCTAGACCATTCCTCAAGTTGAGATCATGAAAATCATCTCCAAAATACTTTGTAGATGCCACATTTTCTAACTTCATCACATGAATGACATAAGTCATTTAAAAAAAAGTGTAACTAACAACTTTTGAATTTGAAGGACCAAATCATTGATCTTGCCAAAGTGGCTTTCCATCTTCATTAGCTTTTTCTTTGACACTTTCAGGACATGCACTCCAATTGCTTCTACATCTATCCAACATTCCGTTATTTCATGAACATAACATTTCTTTTCATAATGGGAAAGTTTGTATGATGGCATGATTGATTCTTTGCATTCATACATTGTATATTCCATTAATCATATTTCAAAGAATATTTGCATCCTTGCAGAAGGTATTGTCTAAAACCGTCCTCTCAATTTCATAAATATATCTTCTAACCAAACATGAAAATAACAAATTTCATGCCGATATAGGCATCAATGGCAAGTTGGTTCAAAAGTGGTGTGCTTTTGCAACCCATGCTTCTTCCTCTTCCTCGACTTTGCTTGAATTATATCTTAATGATCAATTGTAGATGTGATTACTCATGTAATTGAAGTATGTGCAACCACCTTCCACTAAATAGGACACAAGCAAAATGGTTTGAGAGTCCTTCATTAATTCAAAATTTGACAACTTCCTAACAAAATACATACTGCGCACACATTCTATAGTCATCTCATTTCATGAGATGACATTGTTAAACAATCCACATCCTTGTATATGATTCTACATTTCAGAGGTTGTGAGGATGTTGAAAAAGGTAATGAATTTGGTTTTGTTGCTGCCAACTGCATTTCATAAAATTTTTCATGCATTTCAATTTGCATTCCATTTGATGACATCGAGCTTCACAACATTTTGTCAAACAGTTCACGTGCATCGTCTAATGTTCCCCACTATAACTACATCATCTTGTCGATGCTTCCACAATTAAATACAAATTTCTGGGTATTTGCAACTGTGCAATTTGTGTAAACACTTTAGAAAGCCATTTATGGAGTGCACGCAACAAAACTGATTGAATTCTCTATTTGCCAAGCTTGTTTACCAACACAACAACAACCCATCCAATAAACCAAGGTTATATTATTCCATAAATTATATTATTCCTGCTTAATAGATGAACATAACTAACTTTCTTTCAATGCTCGAATAGAGGTTAGAAAGTTAGGATTTTTGAGTGAGTATAATAGGTTAGGATTGCTCACCTTTTGAGCATTTTTAACCTATTAAATTTAGGATCTTGACTTTTCAAAGAATAGGTTAGGCTTGCTCACTTTTTGAGCATTTTTAACCTATTAAGGTTAGAATTTTGAAAATTTTGAGCAACAAAGGGCATTAAGCAAAGGATCACTTGCAACTATTTCATCAAAACCTTACATAAAGACTTTTGATTGCTCTTCTTCTTTAAAAAGGGCGAAATGGGAAATATATTGAAAAAAATTTAAAATATTTGAATTATTTTTGAAAGAATAATTCATATATTTCCCATTAGACTTTAATGCCTCAATTTAGGAAATATGACCACAACTTTCAATTGGTAAGGAGTTAGGCTCCGAAATTCGAAACATTTTTTCAATTTAGGAGGAAGAGCATATACTATCATTTATTCTTCTTGTCGATACCTAGGGCGTGGAATTTTAATTGTTTTAAAGCGAGGGACATCAAAATTTGAAAGTTTAAAATATGGCAAACTGTGAACTGGGTTCAGGCAAAAATTGGTCGTATGACACAAAACGATGCTATAGATAATATTATAGAGAGATGTAATACCATCTTTCTTATTACAACTAGAAAAAAAGCTTTAAACATTTGTTGCTAGGTGCACATTTTCCCATGAGCCTTCAAAATGCCATCTTTGAATATATCTTAAAAAGCTTGTAAACACTCAATAAAAATTACCTTCTCTAATTTGTTCTAAGAAATAGTGCTATTGAAGGAATAATTATTATGTATGTAGATTTGTCTAACAATATAGTTCAAAATGATAAGTCTATTATCAACATAAAATTAGTGGGTGGTTTGAATAATTTAAAAATATGAGAAACAATCTCTAATCAGATATCTTGAATGGATTCAATTTTGGATCGAGTTTATTTTTGAATCTCCTTAAAAACATTAACATAAGATAGATTAGATTTCCACAACTTATGATTGCTGTTTAGTTTTTGGATTCCACTGTGTAGGCTTTTGTTTGTATCACGTCTCCGATCATACTCAATGATCCATCATCAAGATGAGAGAGCCTACACAGTGGAATCCAGAAACTAAGCAACAACATTAACATATTTTGGTTCATTGAGTATGATCGGAAACGTTGATGCAAACAAAAGCCTACACAATAGAATCCAGAAACTAAACAACAACATTAACATATTTTATACTACAAAATGATAAAAACAAAAGAACTCCTATCCTCTACCTGTAACCATTTAGTGCCAGATTTAAAATAAAAATAAAAATTTAACAATAAAAATATCTTGAAACCTGCTCCTGAAGACAACCTTGCATCTCCACCAACCTAAACAATCTTTTCTGTGTTTTCTATATATAATATTCCATTGGAGTATGTCAGAGCAGTTTTTATTCCTCACCCTCTAGGTCCCAACACCGACAAATGATCTGAACGACTCCTTATAAATTAAACAGAACAGATTATGTCCTTAAGCAAATTCGTAAACAATTAAAATCAACGTTTACAGTGAAGTCACCTTAATTGTCTCAACCCTACAGTCTTATCTTTTCTTTTTGATTCTCTAACTCCTTTCCTACCAGATACGTCCTTCTCTAACTAATACATTGAAAGTGACGTAAACGTCATTTTACTGCATGGTCTGACAGTGTTGTAAATCATTTCATTTTCAAGCTGGATGGCACTCCTTTAAGAAAATGTGATCCGGTAGCAAGTAGCAGGCAAATAGAAAACAATTGCAAACTGTGCGCACATTAGATTGGATTGGTTCAGGCTGACTCACTCACCCACGATGCCACCTGATCTCACAACTTCCTTATCGTCTATTCATCTTAGTGCCCTACCTCTAATCGTTGCGTGTCAGATTTAACTAGAAAAAACACATATAAATAGTTCTATTGACCAATATATTCATGTTTTTGTTTTTTTGGTTAAAGGCATTTCATAGAGTATTTAGTTGGTAGAATTATTTGTTTATGTGTTTATGGGGCCACCTAATAGCATATTATGCATTTTTACTATTTTATAACAATTTCAGAGGTTTAATAATTTACCAGATTTTGGTGAATATCTTTAAAAGAAGTAACTTTAATTTAAGGGTTTAGGGCCCTTCCCTACTTAATCAATCACAAAATTAAATATATGCATGCCATTAAAATATCTTATATAATATTACCAAGTAATTATATTCTAGTCATTAAATATATTCAATCCTTCTATAGTTATATAATATATATTTTAAATATTTATCATGCAAAACAATCATAACTTGATTGGTTGAGCGGAATTGGTAAGGATGATGTTATGTCCTTGTTTGCACCATACACCAAGCTTCAAACCCCTAAGCACATGATTGTGCCAAGTTCAAACCTTGAGTGACTTTGATAAATGAGATCTCTCCTTGCTCATGGCTACTTAGTCAGATGACAACTTTTAGTTTAGATATCTGTTTACTAATCATGTTGTAATCAGCTTGTTCGAAAATGGTAGAGATGATCATTTATTTATGTAAACCATTTGTTTCCATTAAAAATATTTCATGAAAGCTCAAATAAATCTATTTCTCTTCGTACATTAGACATAAAGATTTTAATTTTTTTGTTTTGTTTTATGCATTTGATCTAATTATGTTGATTGGTTAAAATAAAGCCTTAATTGGTTCTTTTTATTTATTTATTGTTTATTGGCATATTTTTTTCATTGAATTATACAAGTTGAATTTATTCTGTGGTTATGCACTATGCTTTTAAAACAAATATTAGATACATTTCATATTACTTTATTCTCATGCTTAAAGTCAACACTCTATTAAGAGATGTCAAACAACTCTTGATTGGATGTATGTTTCATTGTTTCATTCTTCTACTCACCCTTAGGCCATGTGAAAATCTAATGCAATTTTTTTTTATCATTGGAAATAATCAAGATTATATATGTACTACTTCTATTGTATATGTTTATCAAGATTCTTTTTATTGAAACATATCATATTTTGTATAATATATAACCCATGGATAGTCTATCAAAGTAAAAAGTGAATTAAAAAACCTCATAATTAATATTTAAATTTATATATGTATAATTGTACTATCCTAGACCCTTAACAAATAAAAGACTTGAAGCTATAATTTAATATACACACTTAATGTTTCATCTAGAAAGGGCCTATTTTCAACATTCCTTGAAAGCATCCTTGGGAACAATTCCTTTGTTAGTCTTGAAGTAGATTTCTACTTTTTAGTGTTGAAATCTAATTGTACATTTACTCTTACCTCAAAACATGGCTTACATACAATAACCATGAAATGATAAGGAACCAATAAAGAGGGTATTGAGAATGCACTAGTAAATCACATGACCACCTTTTTTTATTTATGCCTAGGTGCCAAAACATATGTGACAATATATGTAATTTATTGCCCACCAAATGTTATATAATTTGTCTTGCATTCAATATACGATTTTTTAAAAGAAATGATTATTCATAATATATTTTAGATGGTTTCGACTTCATAAAAATAATAGATCTACACTTATTATGAAAATTTGAAATTTGTATGAATTGCAACATTCGTGGATAATCCAAAAATAAGATAACATAATTTGTTCATCACTAATTACAAAATGACATGAATGCCCCTATTGATTACAAAATTAATGAAATTTAGATATCAATTGGGAGAGTAGAGAAGATGAGCATAAGTAAACTGATTGTAGGTAGAATCATATGTATGCATGTAGTTTGAGTGCTAAGTAGGTTAGATATGAGTGATGGAGAACAAATCCAATGAAGGAGGATCTAGAATGAGAAGGTGCTATATGATTTACAATAGGAAGATATAATGATGGGGTATGGATGGAGTATGATGAAAGAGGATAGTAACCTTGAGATAATAATCTAAGGTGGGGGTGATTAAAGAATGGATAGGAATGCTGGCACTTGACACTCAATTGGTTGGTTTCACTATGTTGTCATTGATGGCAATATGGTATCTTGTTCCGACTTCATGTTTTGGTTCAGTTGCATACCGACAGGAACTTCACAAACACTACACCAGCACCACCACTACCACCGCCACCGGCAGGATGACATGATTTCTTTAGTTACCAACAATAAAGGCCGACATGGTTTAGAATAAGGTTATCAGTATTGGAGGCCAACATCTCTTGGATCCGACATCGACAATTGTTTTTGATATTCATGTATTTATGTTATCTAGTCGACATGTATATTGATATTGTAATTATCTTTTTAAGCCGACATAAGGCATGATAAGTTGTATATGGTATATTGGTCAGTTGGATTAGATAATTTTGATATTGGATGTGATATGATGCAAATATGTATTAGGAAGGAGATGCAAAATATATCAGAGAGATCATGTATGTGAGGATATTTATGTAAGGGTTATTCCAGTAAAGGGTTTAGGGTTTCAGATCAGAACATACAGAGCTTAACCAGAACTGTATTCTGGCATAGAAGATGCTATCTTAGCAGTTCACTCATTTCTCCGGATTGAAGTCTAAATTTGTATGTATTCGGTGAGGTTCCTTTTGTGATTGAACAGTGTGCTCTAGGCTGTAAGCCTTCCTGCAAGTGCAGGCCCCTATATTTTGTAATATCTCTTCATATGGCCAGTGAATTGATATTGCGGGTAACAAATCCCACTGTGGTTTTTCTTCTTTGAGGTTTTCCACGTATAATTCTGTGTGCTATGGTTCTCATTTATGTGATTGGCTTATTGGTTGCTTTATTTCTTTCAATTCTATATGTACCGATATACAGGATGGTGTATGCATGTCTAAAATTGATCATTCCTGTATAACATTGATTCACCCCCCCCTCTTAGTGTTATTGGATTCCAATAATTGGTATCAGATCCTTGTGCCTCAGAGGAAGTTTAACAGCTTGAGGGAGATCTTGAATCCGGAATCCATGGATATGGGTTTGGAAAAGCAACTTGAGATGACACTTGAAGATTATGATGCTGAAAGGTTGAAGAACTTAAAGCTACAAGATGAATTGAATTCTGCTAAGGAATTCATTCTTGTCTTATAGGAGAGGCTGTCATCTGTTCAAGCTAGGAGGAAGGAAATTTTACAAAATCAGGATGATGAAGAGAAAGATACACTTAAGGAACAGTGTCAGAAGCCGAGTTAGGAGAAAATGGTTATGAGAAATGAAATGCAAGCTATAACTATGAGAATTTATAAGGAGATTGAGGATCAGAAGAAAAAGGAAGAAAATCTTGTTGTATCCCTGAAGAACAAATTTCAAGAATGTGGTAGGTTGGTTCATGAGAATGATATGCTGAGAAATGATTTAGTACAATCCCAGAGTAATGAACAAGAGCTTGAGAGACAAATGATAATTCTAAGAGATGATCTAACTATTGCAAGTGAGTATAAAGAAAAAATTAAGATTAGTTCAACACAACTAGATGAGTTATTGAAGAGATAAAGGCAGAATGGAGATTCCAATGGACTTGGATTTGAGCAAGGACAGAGTTCCGGTACTGCTAATGAAGATCAAAACCATAAGGCAGTTTAATGCTTATAAATTTACTCGTAGATGTTTTGTTTGCAATAAATTTAGTCACATGGCTAGGTAATGTAGAAACAGAGCAAATCAGAACCTTGATTCTACTCCCGATCAATGTTATAAATGCAATAAGTATGGTCATAAGGCAGAAGATTACAAAATGAATGTTAAATGCTATGCATGTGGAAAATTTGGACATATGGCTAATCAGTGTAGGTCAAGCAATTATACCAGTTTTAGCAAAGCAATTCAAAAGAACAATGTTACATGTTACACATGTAATGAGGCTGGACATATTGCTAAATTTTGTAGAAGCAAAAATCCACCAGTTGGTAATGGAGGATCAAATGAGAAAGGGAAAGAAAAGGTTAATGAAATCTGGCAAGATCATACCTAGAGATGGGTTAGGAAGACTGAAGAATAATATGCAGATGGAAATACACTGATTACTTATCTGACATAGGAGGTTTCTCTTGCACCGACAGGTAGCTCATCCAATAACTGAGGCAGATGCCTTAGGGGTAGGAAAAGTTCATGAAGATGCTGCATATGCCCCAGGAAGAGGTTCTGGAAAATGTTCCAGACATTGGAGATGCTTATCCAACATGGATATGTTTTGTTGGAGATCTGGTATCTTTCACCGGAAGTCATCTATATCAATGAAAGATTAGGGCTTTTCTTGGAGGATAAAAGGTCAAATTCACTTCATTTTTGATCACCTTGCATTCAAAGCAATTCAGTGTGATTAAGAGCGATTCAGAGGGATCAAAGGCTATTCAGTGTAATCAGATATCTTCTTGAGCGATTTCACCGATGACTGGAAGAGGTTGTTAGGGTTTCACTGGAAGCGATTCATAGGTATTTTTCTTTTATTATGGAAGTGGGATCATCATATGTTCCTATCTTTGTTGCTAGACCAATTGTAGTTTAGGTCAAGGACCATCCCAAGCCAATTTTCAAGCAGTATCCACATGTGGCTATCCTGGAAGATTCGGTTGGAGCATTTTCCTATGTTCCGGAAGAAGTTGTGTATGTCGAAGATGTTAGAGCATACATACACTATCACATTGAGGATTTGGGGACATCTAATATAAAGAGCATGTACATGAGCAAGCTAATGGGAGATTCTAGAAAGATCAAACTTGCATACAAGCACATTGAAGACTTAGGGTTTACTGACATTCTGGACATTCTGGAATTTGAAGATGAAATTGTTAGTTATGTTTTAAGCAGAGTACATGGAGAGTTTATCTAGTTGGATAGACCTTACAAGATTACTAAGGAAGCCATCAAGGCAATCACTGGTTTACCACAGGTTGGACAACATCTAGATAATAAGGTTTCTAATGATTATGTAAATAAAATCACCATCGCAACATCAGACAGGCGATCCATGTGAATCAACACTATTACCGACACAAACATCAAATTCAGTAGCATGATCATCGGTTATAAGGTAACTCAGTCAAACCGATAGAATTCTATTTCTAGCTCCTACATTTTTGCAACTTATAAGATGATGAGAAAATGATAAATTGGATCTATGTGGTTGGATGTTAGATGAATTATTGATAAACCTAGGAAACATTAAAGGTGAAAAGAAAGGGACTTTTCGGTATGGCAACTTAATTGTTTGCTTAATGTTATTTTTCATGAATGACACTCCTATTTTTGGGAAGAGACAATGGGCATTTGATGTCCCAGTAGAGAGACAATTGAAATAGTCAATTTCTACACTGGGTAGTCAAAGGAATGACAAAGTATGGGGATATTTTAAGGGATTTCAGAAGTCTATGAAATCTAGGGAAAGGGTTCCTAAGCATATTGCTGAGAAATACTCAACTAACATATTCTTCATGGTGAAGAAAGATGAAACACTCATTGAAGCGGTCAAGCCCCGAAAGATCTGGATTGAGGAAATGGGCTATGAAGTTGATGCACAATTCCTTGATGCTTATGCAAAGATGTTGATTGATGCACCTATTGATGAGGCTGAGAAGCCTTGTGGTACTACTAAATAGAAGACACAAGAGGTTGAAATAGAGTTCAACCGGAAGAAGAGATAGAAGCAGGAAGGAAAGGTAAGAAAGTTTGTAGAAAAGGTTTCACAGGACATCAAAGCATTGATTGATGTTGTCCCGGAGAAAGGCAGGAAGGGGAAACAACCAGAAGTGTTCATTGAGTCTGTTACAACTGAGTCTGAATCTAAGGATGACAAGTTGTACCCCTAGCATTCAAAAGGGTTATAAGGAAGAAAATAGAGGAAACCAAGGTAGAGGATAAAAAGCATCCGGTTAGAAAGTTACATTCAAGTTACCGGTACATAAGAAAGCACCAAAAGTAACAACTTCAGCTCCATCCGGTATTGCAAAAGGGAAGAAGAAGAATGACATTGATACGATAATTCAATCTGGTAATGTAACTATCATTCCACCAAAAAATTGTTCAGAGTTAGTAGATGAAATAACTAAGGATGGCATGTTAAAGAATGTACAATTTTACTATGATTGTTTAGAAAATGATGAACAAAGAGAGGTAGAGGAAGCAGTATTGTTATATTTGGACACTTATAAGAAAGTCTTGATAGAAATTGAAGATCAAATACCACCAGAATTTATGATATGTTAGATGCTAGGAGACTATCAGCAATACCAGAAGACAAACACATAAAAATTCAAGAGCTGTTATCTATTTGTGTTTCTATTACTCCAAAAGAAATGGATAGGACACTTGAGGTGGCAGATAGGAAAGTCTTTAACAACAAACATATAATAACCAATCTGATGCTAGGAAGGGTAAATGGGATAATAAAGGAGACCTACAAGGCATGGGTTAAGTTATTTGAAGAGAACCAAGGTTTATTTACTTCACCGGAATACAAAACAAACACTGCAGACACCTTGGTTGAAGGAAAAGGAAAGGGTATTATGGGTACTTCACCCTCAATTTTGAAAAACATTAAGATAGTGGAAATTAAGCCCCCAGTAGATACAAATGTACACACAAATGTTGAGATACTGGAAAATACAGAGAGTGAAAATGTTGATAATGTATAGGATACTAATGTTGAGGACAATAGTCCTCCAGATACAAATGTACAGGTTGAGGTTATAGTTCCTACAGGGGAACTGATAGTTATAAAGACTGCACCAAGTCGCAAAGCCACTGGTGCAAGTGAGGAAGCTATAAAGGATAAATCATCAAAGGAGAAGAAAGGGGAATCCGATAGGGAACCGGTAGTAGGTCCATCATTGTTGTCAATTTACACCTCATAGGTTGTAAATAAAAACATAACTGAGATGAGTCCTACTGAACTCATGATGATGGTTGCATAAAAATTGATGAAGGAGGGATGTATGGATAAAGGGATTATTGATCAATCTATCACTGGTTTACATATACTAGTCCCAGAGTGCAAGATTGACAGTGAAACAAGCCCATCTAACAAGCTTAAGACAATTACTGAGCACATTTCAAAGGATTTTCAATCCTTGCAACAAATTTCAAATTGGCAAGCATTGGAGAGGTTCACACATGCTAAAAGAGCTGCATTTGATTAGGTGATTGAATCTAAGAAGAAGAAGATTGATGAAAAGTTGAAACTGATAGAGAATTGTTTAAAACAGTGTACAAATATATACAGGGTATGTTGTAACACAGATGTACTTATAGTTCATGTGGACAAGAAGATTAAGGAATTTCAGGAGTAAATTGCAAGTATAGCTAATTCTTTTGATGGATTGAATTCATTGACTACATCCATTAATGGTCAAATTTTGGTTTTAGAAGCCCAAATTTCTTTTCTTGAGAAAGAAAAAGACAAAATCATAAGAAGAGCCAGAAGTCTTAGAGGCTTGGTGAGTCCCCGGTTGGATTCACTCAGTGTACATAAGAAGGAGTGTATGGATATGGTTGGTAAGATCACACTGATAGAGTTAAGTGAGAAAGAATCATTTGCTCATATACTAAATGGACTTGTATCTATTTCCAACACTTTCAAATATGGTTGGGATACTTATCTTGAGCTATTGGAGAAGGCATATCCATAAATTTTTAAATTTATTAAGCTTTGGTAAGGTATTTTTAGGATACTCATTGTACAGTTTTGGATCTTTGGCATTATTTTTGGGATTTTTTGATGGCATTGATGTCAAAGGGGGAGTGATACAAATGTGAAAAATAAAAAAAAGGAGTTGTATACATTAGGGGGAGTATGGAGAATTTTTTATTGATGAATATTCAACTGAGGGGGAGCAGGCAAGATGAAACCGACAGATGAAACCATGACCATTTTTCACATGAGTGTTGCCATCAATGCCAAAGGGGGAGATTGTTGGAAATTGACACTCAATTGATTGGTTTCACTATGTTGTCATTGATGGAAACATGGTATCTTGTTCCGACTTGATGTTTTGGTTCAGTTGTGTAATGACACACACTT
The DNA here is from genome assembly GCF_030272615.1 of Cryptomeria japonica. Classification (NCBI taxonomy): domain Eukaryota; kingdom Viridiplantae; phylum Streptophyta; class Pinopsida; order Cupressales; family Cupressaceae; genus Cryptomeria; species Cryptomeria japonica. Next base: position 597,293,726 of record NC_081410.1, read on the forward strand.
CATAGACACTACACTAGCATCGACAGGATGAAAGGATTTATTTAGTTACCGACAATGCAGGCCGACATGGTTTAGAATAAGGTTATCAGTATTGGAGGCCGACATCTCTTGGATCCGACATCGACAATTATTTTTCATATTCATGTATTTATGTTATCTAGCCGACATGTATATTGATATTGTAATTATCTTTGTGAGCCGACGTAAGGTATGATAAGTTGTATAGGGTATATAGGTCAATTGGATTAGATCATTTGGATATTGGATATGTATTGGGACATATGGATGTGATATGATGCGAATATGTATTAGGAAGGAGATGCAAAATATATCAAAGAGATCATGTATGCGAGGATATTTATGTAAGGGTTATTCTGGTAAAGGGTTTAGGGTTTCAGACCAGAACAGACAGAGCTTAACCGAAACTGTATTCTGGCATAGATGATGCTATCTTAGCAGTTCACTCATTTCTCCAGATTGAAGTCTAGATTTGTATGTAGTCAGTGAGGCTCCTTTTGTGATTGAGCAGTGTGCTCTAAGCTGTAAGCCTTCCTGTAAGTGCAGGCCTCTATATTTTGTAATATCTCTTCATATGGCTAGTGAATTGATATTGTGGATCACAAATCCCACCATGGTTTTTACTCTTTGAGGTTTTCCACGTATAATTCTGTGTGTTATGGTTCTCATTTATGTGATTGGCTTATTGGTTGCTTTACTTCTTTCAATTCTATATGTATCGGTATACCGGTTGGTGTATGCATGTTTTAATAAGGCTAAAATTGATCATTCCTGTATAACACTGATTCACTCCCCCCCCTCCGTGTTATTGGATTCCAACAAGCAATTATAGAGAAGATGATTAGATGAATGCAAGTTGATAAATTATAATAAATAAGATGGATTTCATAGTACACATGATGTCTACCTTTTAGGTTTTCATCATGGTACTTACCTGGAAGATACCATAGGAAATGGTTTTAACCATTGGACAAATTTGTTCTCTTTTTCTTTTTTATTTTTTTATCTTTAATATTGTTGCAATAATAAAGTTGATCGATGTTTAGAAATCATCATATATTGGTTAACCAGTTTTATTTAAAGTTATCTATATTCTCTCTAACTTGGTTGGTATTCTTATAGTTTTCCTTGATGAAAAAATATACAACCTTAGATTTTATATTTCAAATGTATTTATTGTAGATATGAGACAACTAATTTTGATATCTTCTTATTTTGTTTGTTTGATTGGATAATTTGGTGGAATCTTGATACAAATGTGCTTCAGATGATTCCATCTCACATGTGCACATGGGTATGGATTTGTGATTATGATAAAATCTAATTTTTAAAAGTATTTTATGATATTCCTTTGATGATTGATTTGATTATGTATGAGTTTTGAGATTTCCAATTTGCCCATATCTAGTTTCATGAGATTTAATATAATTTCCTACTATAGCAAAGTGAATGTGCTCATTATCATTGTTAAGATAGAGTAGATTTCATTTTATCTATTGTATATCTTATCTCTTTTAATATTTATTTCATTATCTATGTTAGATTACATTTTTTTTTCCAAGATTGTTATTGCCAATCCTATGTTATTGAGAATCTAGATTTCATCCACTAAAGTCACTATCTAAGAGATTTGATACTATAGTCCAATGAAACTCTAATGAATAATAAAAATTTTCTCCTAAACAAACTACCACATAACCCAATTGAACTATCTTGCATGGCTATGATCTAGCTCACAGGGAACCTTAGAGTGATACTCATCACTTTTTAAGAGTGGTAATTCATCATTGGATTATCTACCATTGGTTGTGATAACATTGTGGTCAACACGTATCATAGATACTTCGGTATAACACCATATGTGATATATAATCAGGAAAAACTAAAATCAAAGTATCATATGAGAGCTTAAATACTCAATCATGTCATATGTCAAAACCAATTAAGATTGTCGTGGTTACTAGACACACAAGATCACATATAATTACATTTAATTATCACAATTTGCTAATTGCTTTGATGTCACACCTTTGACATCAATGAAAACACAATATGCAACAAGCATATGTGTATCATATAATAATATAAAAAATAGATACTGTATTAGGGAAATATTATATCAACCATAATAATATATCCACCATTTGGAAAAATATATATGACATCATCAAGAAATTATAGTAGTGGAAGGACTATTAAAATATTTATCATTCACAATATATTCCTCAATACAAGTAGGTGTACTATATAACATTCCCCAATGATCCTTAGGATCAACTTTAATTATAAATGACAAAAGATGATGAATACATAACTATGTGATTGGGGAAAACAACAATAGTTTCTTTATTGATTAACTTTAAAAAATAATAAGGGTTCCTGTTTTCATATATTGCATGTATATTTTTCTAATAAAAAACTTGTAAAATCTAATGTAGAGTGTTGGTGACTACCCCATAACACATATCTATTGATGACATGAAACAATGTTATATAGTAAGTACTTTTAAGTTGTATGAAATAACATATTAAGTGTAAAAGGCCCAAGAGTAAGAGTTAAAATACTAAAATAAAATGGTTTGCACCTAACATTAGTGATTTATTTCATGTTAAACTCAATTTTGATGAATCAAGATGAAAATAATTTTAAAATTATTCAAGCTAGAGCTTTTATTCACTAAAGATATTTTTATATTATGTGCCCCAATTATGATGAAAATACATAATGACATTAAATTATTTTGAATGAGTGAAGGGATGGGTAAGTCATGAATCACAAATAAAGCCTTATTTTCTTATGTATAAACATGTTCTAAAATAGAACATGACTCTATCAAATTAAGAAACTATGGAAAAAATAGATACTAGAAGATCATCATCATATTGTACTTATATGTGTGATGATTAACCTAATTAATTTTTATTTCTTTTAGAATTCTATTAACCTAATCAATCAAATCATAACATTTATATACTTTTTAAAACCTAGGTGGAGGAGGTAACATTTGTGCATTGAATGGTAAAAATTCTTCATTAGATGTAACTTTATATCACCTATACATACTCTAATAAATTATATCCTTATATAAATGATAATTCCATGAAATAGGTGCTTCTTGTGATAAATATGTATATATAGGTGATTTTTTTGGTACACCACAAATGAAAACTATAGCTTTCATTTTAGTATGAATAATATCGCTGATATGAACATTAAAGAATGAAGCTAACTGACAAGTATTAAAGGATGAGATAGGAGAAGGCATGTATAATTATATATAATCTTTACAAAAATGTTATATAAATTATTATACTAATTTTATAAATGAAGGATAGGGTTATGTCATTATCCAACATGCAAGGAAAATAATCATTATAAATACTATAAAAAAAATGAGGTAGAGTACCTTACAATGAAAGGAAAATAATCAACAATATTAATGAAAGTGTCAAAAGTACAATGAAGGTAAATAGCTATGCAAACAACCCACTCATGGAAGATGGAGCATAATCAACGTGAAAGAAGGGTGAAACTTCACCAAGTTTAGAACGATAAGAAATACTAAATAATAAAACCACCTTATAATCATTGATATTTGCATGCTTATAATCATACAATATTAATATGAGTCTTATCATAAAAATTTATCAATCAAGTAGAACCATAAGAGGATATGAGGGTACATATTAAATAAATATAAAAGAATGAAGGCCCAAACCCTAATCAATATATCACAACAAAAACTTAGAAAAGACAGATATTAATTCTATGTAAATTGAAAATAAAAGGTATAGATAAAAAATATTAGATCTACATGTAATGAAGTTAAAGTATCAGAGCAAATTCCTACACTAATCTTGGGAGAAGGGAAATGCAATATTTTTTATAGATCTTTACAATAGTTACAAAAAATTAACAAAAAAAAACATAAATATCATGCATACAAGAACACAATGATTTACGTGGGGAAAACCCTTTTGAGAGAAAAACCTCACACTCTTAAAGCCACCCAATATATTATTCATAATTTAGTAACAAATTACAATATACTTATAGAGCAAGCTTGTCACAAGAGTATCACCAACAAAGATCTAGAGGCAAATCAACAACTATCAAACTTTGAGAATACATCGCAATACACAACCATAATACAATGCCCTCATAAAATAGGTCTTATTTCTATCGAAAAGAAAGTGCACAAAATATCCACTGTTAGATCTATGACCTAATGATAAATGGTTAGGATTTAGAATGATAAAATATAAATGAAATTTTGTTTTAGGGGTGCTACTCCCCACTTCTGAGGTATTCTGCCCTTGGCTCCCAACCATTAGGGGACCATAGCTTGTAAGGGGGGTACCATCCCCCTTGCAACCCCCACCACTTATGTATCAATAGTAACCTTTTATCAATATTACCTTTTATTATTATACGGTTGATACACCATTTTCCTAACACTAGGACCCTAATGAGGAAGAGTAAGCTATAAGGGTATAATTGTATGGGGTATAATATACATCAGGTTCATAAAAAAATAAAATAATTTAATACACCTTTACATAAATATTATAAGAAAAAATATTAATTTGTAATAACAAAATGGCCTAAATATATAGAGTTGACATTACTACTAATAAATATATGTGGTAATAAATGGATAAAATTTATATAGGTAAATAAATAAACGTGCTTGTATTTGGAATCAATATCAATGTGAAAGTGAAAGATATACAATGATTTATCACTACTCAAAACACCAATATGTATTAGACAATTGATTTCAAATTGAAGACCCAACTATTCAAAGTTTAAGGTGATTTCATGCTATGAAATAACTTTGGGTCAAAAGTGAGATATTAAATTGATCTATAGATCCGATAAAGTCATTCTTTGTACATAAAATTGATCATTGGGGTTATATGGTTTAAAATATGGTTTTATTTTCCTTTCGATATCTAAACATATAACAACTAATTGACAATGATGATAAGCACTTTATGGATCTCTCTAAGTGAGGATCATGTAATTCTTAGCTAGGTTAACCTAATGAATTGTGAAAATGATCAAAGACAAGAATCACCAATACGATATGGATATTCATTATTAAGTATGAAAATGTTGACTTACTAGTGAACAAAAAATTCTAACCTTTTTTCTTAATGATTTATAAGTACATGTCCTGAATCCTAGATTCCTATTAGATAATCACAAGGAATTAGAGTTTGCCCTTTAAGACAACACCCTAAAATATAATTTGAAGTATGCTGCACTCAAGATGGTGGGTAGTAACTAGTTGGAAGGGAACGACAAGAACCCAATTTTCAAAACTAAAATGAAGAGGTGTAGAGGTTAATTTCACACCACAAATAAAAAGTTCAATTTTAAACTAAGATTTTGAATAAAGAGGTCCAAATGATTTGCGGGTCAATATTTTTGAGATTCAAGAAGTTGATGTGATGAATACTTAAAAGATTTTACTAACTTTTATGCATGAATACAACATGTGTACACTCTTATTGCATAAAGCACAAAAGTGTAAGGTATAAATGATTTAGAACCAAGTGCTACAATTACATATATCTAATGTAAATTTTAAATTAAAATCTTCTTTAAGTATCACATTTGAAAGATTTAATCATGTCAATATGGAAACCATGTAATCCATAAACTATTAGATTTTACTATTATTTTATATTTTTTAATAATATTAATAATATTTAAATACATATCCATCAACTAATCATCAATTTATAAATGTGTTTTTTTTCTAAAGATCTAAGAATTTTACATGTTTCTAATAACAATCTCAAATTTATTTTCATATTTTTGGTTTAGTGTTTCACCTCATAAACATATGATACATGCTCTCACACTTGTTTCAAGTATTTTACATGTGTCACATCTCTGGGAAGGCTACTCAATTTTTTACTTCTTATTCTATATATGCAAGGAGATCATTATACATTTACACACTTTTATGATAATTTTTTGACTAATTCTTGTTACATACATTCTTTTATGAGAGTTCTTAAAATTTTGCATTCATAATTTACTGATCCAGCTTTCCAAATTTTCTCTAAAAACTTTAAAAATATGTTTTTTCAAACATATTTAAAATCCATATATTACATGTACCATTTCTGAAATAAGGTACACCCAATGAAACCATTAGATTTTCCATTCATGTCATCTCACAGAAATAGAAACATAAGTTGACCTAAAACACATCGTAATCAGCATCTTTTATATACTATGTATCTTTATTTTATTATATAGTTCATACAACTAATTTCTACTGAACATTCATATAATTAAGATAGCCTATGGAATTGGTACATTGGTAATGTTCTATTTCCACTGGCTTTGAAAAACTTATAGCAATAGTCTTAACCCCTAATATTTTTCATGTTATCTGAATTCAATCCTTAAGTTGTATGATCTTCACTTGATCAGGCAGCTTAGCAGAGACCTTTCCCTTTGGAATTTGGACGTTCAATACACCATTCTCTATCTTGGCCTCTATTTTGTCACTGTCAATATTATCCGGAAGCTTGAATCTTCGCACGTATCCCTCCTCCCACCACTCTGCACGACGCTCTTCTCCATTGCCCCTGCTATTTTCATTCTGCTTCTTCCATTGCCCACTAATCTCAAGAATGCTCCCATCCTCCACAATCACCTGAATATCATTTTTAGTTAAACCTGCCAAACAAAAACAAAAATCTTAACTAGAGCTATTAGATTTTCGTTAACATAGAATAGTTTTTCTCATCAACGTTTTAGTTTATAGATTCATTAGGTATAGATCATAGAACCATGAAAACATAAGAATAAAGAAAATATGATCTGATATATTGATGAAAATTCTAAACTACCAAATAGAAAAGCTGTCAAAGAATTCTAAAACATAAGCAAGTTAAAACTACTAGTAAAAACTGTATAAGCTACGTAAACAAGAGAGTTAAAACTACTAATTATACAGTTAGCAAAGCAAAATAAAACCAGCATGCAGAGATGGGTTATATACCTGGGAGTTGGGCAAGGAGAATGTGGCTATTGTCAGTTTCAGTCCAGTCGATGAGAGAAGTGTTTGCAATGGCTTCTAAGTCATCGAAATCCCAGAGTGGAAAAGGCTGTGATGGATCCCAGAGAGTCCCGAAGAGGCAGGGATCAAAGAGGTGACCTTCTCCGAATACTGAATTCAACCTTGGCATGATGATTGATTGAAGTAGCTCCTCTGTCTCTACGTCCAATTCGCTGTTGTAGTCATCTGCAAAGGCTTGGGATAAGGCCATTCTGCACTTGTTAAGCAATTGAGTATCTTTGAGAAAGCAAATGAGGCAAGTACACCGATGGATTTTACTCTGTGGTTCGGTGGCATATATAGAGCCGGTTTTGGATTCGATTGCTTTAATGTTTTTGTTTGTATGCATGCTTTTCTAGAATTTCGTGGTTAATAATTGAGTATCGGAATAAAGAAACGCATGCTTTGTTAAAGTGATTCAAAGTGAAGAAGATAAGTAGATTATTCTCGAAAATACCACCGAAAGGAGTCGGCTTAAATTTTTGTAAACCATAGCAAGATGTAGATGCGACTGCCTCACATTAGAGGGGAAAAGTTTAGCTAATTATAGAATTGGATTCATGAAAGTTCAACTTTATCTAATAATGGTGTAATGTTTAAGTAGGTTTTATTTCAATTAATTATGTTGTAGGATTAATGAAAGTGTCATTTTAATATTGTAATAGAGGATGGATACAAAGGTGTCACTTCAATTAACATATATTATCTTTTGAAATAAATTGCATTAATATTGTGTATTAGTTTTTAGGTTAGAAAAATATAATGAATATATGTTAATGTGTTGGATTAAGTGGATATGCTTTAATGTGAAGGTAAACAAAAGATAGTCCCATATTATAACTTCTAATTCTAAGGAAAAGTTTCATATTAAAGATGATTCATGCATGTTTTAAAGTGTTTAAGGATGTAAGCATCATATGTATGATCTAAGTAAGGTTGGAAGGATTACATGAATGTGGGAAGTTTAATATAACATTATGTCAAAACTATTGGAAAAAGAAATCAAAAGATAATACCATTATGTCAAATAATGACAAACATACCATATCATATAACAAAAATCTTATATTAGAGAATAAAGAAGTTTAGTTAGATTGAAAGATTACATCTATAAATGTCTCCAAGTGGGAAAACCAAACAAAATGGTTTGTGTTGGTGTTAAGTGTCATAACTATAAAAGGGTTAACGATATTTATAGTAAGTACAATATATAAGGGTTAGGCAAAAAATGTTGGATCAAAAACACCCTCATGAAAATAAAATATTTACCATGATTTATCTACATTTCATTGGGATATAATTACGTTTACTTTAAATGCCTTTGTAAAGATACATATTTTAACTTCCTAAACTATCCAACCACCTTACAACATGCAATTATTCACATCCCCACATTCATAAACATCAAATTAATATAAATAAAATATTTTAGTTCACATTTGGATAACAAAAAAAATTAGTTACTGCGTTTGCCTTTTTCCTCTTTTGTCATTTTTTAATATGGGCGTCAAACTTTTCCAAATTGAAATTGAAATTTGGATGATGACCTGGATGATGACCAGGATGCTGACTGGGTGGCTAATGTGGGAGTTGTGCCTGATGCCTAATAAGATAAGTGACGACATGAATGTTATTAATTCCTTTTCTGATGTTAGAAGTATGGAGCTTTTTCTACTCCACTTCACCTTAATTACTAAGGATGAGGAAATAATTCAACAGAAAGGCAGTGGTTTCATAAGTGATATTTTCCATGATGCGAGATGTCCTTTCATATGTGGGGATAGTGGTGAAGATCATTTTAAAGAAAGCCTTTTTGGTAAGTGTTTTTTATCTGGTAGGGTTAGAATTACGAGTTGTCATTTCTTTGTGTGTCACTTTCAGACTTTCTGCCATAACATTGTGCCTATGTTTTTTGAAATGGGGAGCCCTTTGAAGAGGACAGAGCCTAAAATCTATAAGGAGATTAAAAAAAATGAAGAGGTGTGGGACCCTTTCCACAGAGAGGGTATGACTCCCTTCTTCTTAGCCATGAAGGGTTATAACAAATCCCTTTCAGTGAGATTCTGCAACTCTTGGCGGAATGGCGAAGTTCCAATTGATCATATTTTCTTTGTTGTTTCACTAGAGCTTATAGCAGAGGTAACCAGGTTGAAGGATGAGGGCAAGAAAGCCAAGAAGAAAATTTTGAGAGATTACAAGCATTGCATGAAGATTTTTTTTGAAAAAGGAGAGAAGTTGGTGGTGGTGCACAATGGGTATGGTCCTTCTATCCTTCCTAAGCCCTTTGCTATTGTGAGTTAATTTGTTACGGACTACTTTACCTTAAAAGGTCACTACACCTCTGTGGATGGCTATCATTTCCCCATCTTGAACCACATTAGGCATGGCGATAGAATTAATCTACCCTATTTTCTCTTCACTTTGCTTTTTGCAAGTATTTCTAATGGTGCTAACCCGCCACTCCATCAAGGGTTTATTTATATCATGTATTAGTATGCGTTTGATCATTCCCTCATCACAATCATCCGCTCACTCTCCCAAGGAATTTTGGGCATAATAATGAGGCCCAATGCTCCTCTATCAAAATTGAGCTTGTTGAGGCCAACCCCTTGCTTCGAGTGACAATAACCCTATTGCAAAATCTAAAGGCAAAAAGCCTTGTGTCAAGCTAGAGGTGGAAACCCTAGAAGTGGCTTTGCTTAAAACCAACCCTGATAAAAGAAAGTCAAAAACCCCAAAAAATAGCCTTGTTAAGGCTAGAAAGTTTGATAAAGACCCTAGCGAGAGGAATATCACTACTGACCTTGAATTACAAGATTTTGAGAAAGAACATGATGAACCTCATGATAAAGAAAAGAAAGAGGGTAGCTCTGGTGAGAGAAGGTTAGCCCATCTCCTTGCTAAAGATAGGAAAGTCAAAATTAAGCCCATTGATGCTTCCCTTGAACTGATTGAGGAGTTCAGCTTGAATGATGATGATGAATCCTGTAATGAGGATATAGAGGATGAGGAATTTCAAGTGGAAGAGGAGGAACAAGAGGAGAAATATAAGGAAGAGTTGGATGATGAGAGTGAATCTCTGGAAGATAAGGAGGATTCTGAATCAATTTCCCCGCCTCATAACTCTCTGGATAATGTGGAAATGGTGCCCTGCTCTCAAAAATCCCCTACTGATATGGAGAATCGTAGTGCCAAAAAGAAGCATAACTAAATAATTGAGTTGCAGGTCAAGGTAATGAATGTTGAAGCCAAGGTAGAAGAATATAAGTAGGGATAACAACAAATGGATAGGTCCTTAAGATCTCTATGTGCTATCACTTATGGCATAATGTGGAAAGCGGCCATGGGATTTGTCTCGGGGTAAAGCAGGATGAAGAAAAAAGCTAAAAAAGTGGGGAAGCATGGAAAAGCGTAGGAGGAAGAGAAGAAAGATGACACTCCATATCTAGATATCTAGAATGAGAAGATGCAGTGAATGGAGTAGGAATGGAACCTTATCAAGGAGGACTAAGATGCATCTGAATTAGTTTCCTTTTTTTGGTCTATGATGATTTTAAAAATAAATAAATAAATAAATAAATAAATAAATAAATATATATATATATATATATATATATATATATATATGTATATTTAAAGACTCTTATATGAATAGGCCTACGTTTCATGTGCCTAGGGATTTTATTAGAGTTAACTTCTCTAATAAGTTTAAGGACTCTTTATACTTAACTTCTAGTAGTTATCTTATGGATAGATGGTGGCTAGACAAGATTAGTATGTTTAGATATGATGATATGACGGTTTTGATTACTTCTAAGAGATATGTGTGAACTTTTTGGTTGTCTAGCTATTTGATGCTAAAGACCGTGTTGTTGCTCTCTATTTTTTTTTTGTGAGGCTTCAGGGCCCCCTCCTTGCTAAAGTAAGTGAAAGGAAAAAGTTATGGTTTAACCCCATTGAATTAAATGGAAAATCATATAATATATAACATTAAATAATCTAACTAATCACATTCATATCATTTCATATCTCCTAGTTTTATCAATAGACATTGATACTAATAGTCATCATCCTTAAATCTCTACAAGTGACACTTTCTAGTCATGTACATCTAGTGTCATATGCCAGTTCACTATAATTTTAAGTTAATTGAATCTTGTTCATGTCATCGAACACAATCATGATAATCTCCATAACAACTTATTCTAACCTTTCATAGCACATACTATATAAGAAAATATTTTATTTCCCAGCTACAACAGTTATTATCCTAGTGGTTCCCTTATACTTGCAAGGCTTAGATGCATCCATACTTAATGTCCAACTACCTATTTCACACACAAAATTTATTTGAACATTATTTTTCTCTACTCTAATAGCTAGGCAATATTGATTAGAGATACAACCACTAATTTATAAATCATGAATATGCTAGAAATAAAATAGTATAAACCCACTAAATTATTATTAGTGATTATATTTCATAAATTGGAAACATTGAATATTAGAAAAAAAAATTAAAAACCACCAAACTAAAAAATAGAAAACCATCTCATCCTACCAAAATTATCTCCCAAGTAGTTTGCATATTTCTAATGGATTTTCAAGTCTCATCTTTGAATCCCTATATCCTAGCTACTAGATGTGGCATTAAGGTTTTCAAGAGACTGAATATCAAGAATGAAAATTTTCATTAAATCCCCATCTGAAAAGAAAGAGATAAATGATAATGAGGTGTTAGATCTCATTAAAAATTGACCTAGTACATTGAACATTAAATATCGATGTTCTTTGTTTTCCAATTCAATTTCTAGTCTTCCAATAGTATTTTAGTGGAGTTAAAAATAACATAAAGTAGGTGAAAATTAATAAAAATTATTTAAATATTAAAATGATCACCAAAATCTAATTTGAAATATTTTAGTGTGATACCCATATTGAATTTATAAAAATGTGAAGAAGCCACACATGCAAAAGAAATTTTTTTTACCCCAATGATCAACTATATTTTAGATAAAATTAATTATTTTTCTTTGTTTTTGATTAAGGCAAAAATAGGTTTTGAAGCAACCCGAAACCCTCTACAAAAACAAAGATCAGTCTAGACTTAACAAGGAGTTAAGCCAACAAAGATCACTAAAATTGAACAACCCCATATATAACATTATCCACATTATAACAAAGGGGCACAAACTAGATAGAGCGAAAAGACAAAAATAGGGACTAGCAAAACAATCCAGACATAGAAAAGACAACAAAGAACCAATACAGACACAACGACGAATTAACCCTAAACCCCAACAATTTTATCGCTTGTTCCATCTCTTTTGCAATCTCTATCATATTGTTGGTGATATTCTTGAACTTTTGAAAGTCAGGAGGAGGTCCAACTACCTTTCTTTTCAATGTACCTCTGGTCCATTTGCTGGGTCCTGAGGAGATGTCCTATTCAGTGTTAGCATCCACATCCACCACATCCTTTAGCTGGAACTGCTCTTCAAGGATACAAATCATATTCTTTAAGCTTTCCACAGTGGCACCAATCACCCCATGACTAGTTTTAACAATCGCTTTGATGGATTCCTTGATTTTAGCATTTTGGTCTTCCAGTGTAGCCATTCCGACTTCATCGCCTTTTTGGAAGTTATCGAAAGCCTTCATAGTTGTTTTAAGGAATTTGATGATAGAGGCCTTCTCTTTCTCAAACCTGGGGGTAATCTAATCCGACACCTATACTTTCTCTAATTGCTTAACTTTATCTTTAATAATCTTCAATTTGCTACTGTCAGCTCTTTGTTTGAGTTGGATGTCCTTAGTCTCATGAAAGATCCACTTAAAAATACTAAAGGTATCCACAACCCCATCTCTGGCTAAATCTAGTACATCAGTAACAGTATCCTTCTCAGAACAAAGCAAATGCGAAGTAGGGTCAAGAGAGCTTGGAAAGGGCTGGCGATTCTTAAAGTTTTGCATAGGTGGAGGCTCGCTAGAAGCAGAGGGAGAAGGAATCTTATCTTGGCTATGTAGGTTATGAACCAAAGCACCAACAAGCTTAGGATCAATCTGAATATTACCAATAGGGGGGGAGAGCTGGAGCTCTGAGGGTTTTTAGATTTAGGGCTCTTAAGAACACTAGCTTTCCCCTTATTTTTAGGGGTGGTTGTAGTGGGGGAGAAGTCTTCATCACTAGTCTCGGTATGATACTCATCCTTTGAGGATTGAGAATCCTCCAAGTCACAATTAACCTCATGGAGAGAGGACGTCACAAGCGACAAAGATTTGGCATGTTCAAAGATAAGAAGGATAAGTCCATGCAAAACATGGTTTTTTGACAAGGTCCTTCTTGTGATCAACAATGCTAGAACTTAATGAGCTCACAAGAAAGAAGGAAAAGGGAATTCTCACCTTATGCTAGAAATGGTTAAGGAGAGAAAAATGGTAGGCGAAAGCTTTGGTATAGTGTCCATCAAGAGTGACATACTCCATAATCACCTTCAGGACATCATCCTAGATGGACTTAATCTTCACAGTATTGTAGCTAGTAGTCCCATCTCTCACCAAATCCCTCTTCTCCTTCTCTTGCTTAGGGAAAGGTTTCACTGCCTTCTTGGAAAATTTTCTCTCTTTGTAGAACTTAGCTCCATTGGCAGAGAGGCTAGTGATCTTTGAAACAAGGTCCTCATTGATGGAAACATCTCTTCCAAAAAGGTTAATAAAGCCCTTATTATAATTTTTGACAAAACCTTTCATAACCTTTGCTTTAGCCCCATGCAATTTCTCAATATAGGTGGTGAAACCACCTTTCTCCAAAATTCTCCAAATTATTTTATTGTTTTTCCGTATTGTGCAATCCTCCACATGCTTCAAATCTCCCCCCATATTATCACAACCACTGTGCTCGTAAACTGGTCTAAAAATGACCAAAGTACTATATTTCTTCAAACAAGAAATGGCCCCAAACTGTGTGTGAATGCAATTTGATCCCAAACGCACCCAGAAAATGTGTGGGAAGAAGGCTCTAGAAGAGAAATTAATTTTGACCACCCAAGAAGTGTTCTCCACATGCCACACACAACTAATGCTAATTACAAAAAATCTATAGTCTGATTTAGAGATTATCATTATAATCATTGCAAATTATCTTCTCGACTAGCAAGGTTTTCCAGCCTAATTAATCCCTTCACTTCATCATTCAATATATCCCCTCTTCTCTAAATTAATTTTTCAGGGGCTTTAATTCCTAGGTTGGCAAAGTGGTCTACCACCTTATTATTTTCCCTATAAGTGTGGGAAATTTTACATTCTTCAAAAGAGTTAATAATTGAACGAGATACATTTATCCAATTAGCTATATTCCAAGATGGATTGACTTCTTTCTTGAGACATTGGAAAGTATTTTCAGAATCCCCTTCAATCCATACCTTTGTATAGTTTATCTGTTTAGGAATTAGAAGGGCTTGATAGGCTCCTATGACTTATTTATTTTTCTCTGTTATAGTTGAACACCCATTAGGAATAAGAGTGGGGGGGAGGGTTAATTAGTCCAAAAATTTAAAAACAATTATTAATCAACTTATTTAACAATATCACTTTAATCATCAACACATAAAGCATAAACTGATAAACACATGAACACTCTAGATTTATATTGAAAACCCAAATAGGGAAAAAACATGGTGAGAATCTAACTCATAATATGAATACCAATGTTTACAACATTTTAGACTTGCAACCAATGAACACCAACACTTGAAGGAATTGAAAAACTAAGGCACACTACCTTAGGCAAGATACAAGAGGACTTGTACAATTGAAGAACACTCTTTAAGACAAGATACAAACTGTTGCCAAAGGACTCATTTTTAATCAATAATAAATGAAATAGCTAAAATTTAATTGAGAAGAATTCTCTTGATCATGAAATTATCCTTGACCAACAATCAAGTGACCAATAACATGGCAAACATATATGATAATATTCACTATCACAACACACTGTCTTGCAAAATATAATAGCTTCAAATCTCTTCTCAAACTGACTTTCTCATCACTACAAACTCAAATTATTTTCTTGCAAATCATTTGCATACACTTCTCACCCAATTCACTTCTCATTCACAATAAATTCATCCATCCACACATCTAAAATATGAGATACAACATTGAAAAAATTAATTGAGGGTTGACCAAAACAAAATAAGCAATATTACACAAAATAAGCCATCCTAACCTAAAATACTTAGATTGGTCCACTCTAGGAGAAAGAGGAAACTAAAACAAATTATAATGCATCATTCCATGAATGATCTGAAAATCTACACAAGCTAACATATACTCCAAAATACGGTACAAAGCATATGGTGTAGGTATAATCAACTAGTTCGCCACATAACCACTTCCAATGTAAAACACTCCATGTGAATCTCTACACACCAAGGTGAGACCCAAATAAACATTTGAATGCATCTTCAGACATATATCCAGACCAAAAGAACATGATCCACTAAACTGGAAAATAATTAACATATTTGGAGGGCACCAAAAGTATTCTATACCCACTTGAATACAAGATGACACAACTAACACCAAAAGATTATCAAGACCAATATCCATTCAGATAATCAAGGTTTGACAAAGCATATCCAGACCAACATCCATCTAGATAACTAGGTTTGACATCGATGACAATAATACAAGATCATGCTATCAACAATCTCCAACAATATCCCCCTTTGTCATTCATGACAATAACAATAAACAACAACACCAATGAAAAAGTGATAATCTCACAACAACTCTCTCTCCAATTATCTTTCCCATTTTATAAGTTCTCTCCCATCCAATACTCTCTCCCATATAATACTCTCTCCCCCTTTGATAACAACGACAAAGGGAACTTAATGAAAAATAAACATATTGACCAACTCACACCACTACTCTTCCTTAGAGAAACATCAACATAAATCAACGAGACAAGGATAAGTGCTAAGTCTCCCCCTGGAAAGATGCATCACTGAAAATGCATCTAGTTAGAAAAAGGAGGTGCAATAACCCCTAACTTTTTCCTAAGATACTCAAAGGTATCTTTTTTCAAAGCCTTAGTACAAATGTCTTCTATTTGTTCATATGTAAAAATGTATTCCAGTCTCGCTTCCTTTTCTACAAGGTGTGTATATATGTATATATATGTGTGTGTGTATACATGTATATATATACATATATATACATACATACATATATGTATACATATATACACACACATATGTATGTATGTATGTATATATGTATATATATATACATGTATACACACACACACATATATACATATAGATACATATATATATATGTATATATGTTTATGTATATATCTATATCTATATACATATACATATATACACATATATATTCACATACACACACACACATAGAGACACACATATATACATATACATATACATATACATATACATATACATATACATATACATATACATATACATATACATATACACACACATATATGTACATATATATGCACATATATATCCAGAGACATGCATGGAATATATATATATATATAAATGTATATATAAATGTATATATATATATGTATATATGTATATATATATGTATGTATGTATGTATGTATGTATACATATACATACATACACACACACACACACACACACACACACACACATATATATATATATACACACACACACACACACACACACACACACACACATACACACACACACACACACACACACATACACACACACACACACACACACACACATATATATCTATATATCACACACACACACAAACTCATTTGGGTGCATTTTCCAACGAAAATTTTCGACAAACTATGGGATTTATTTTGTTTTGTCGGATCTTACAAGGCAATTTGTGTCAATTTTTTTTAAAAAATATTGCTTGACATTTATTAGAATTCTAAGGAAAAATAGAAAAGTGAAAAAGTGAAAAAAAAAACCACGCACGAACATTGTTTTCCGTACTTGCGACATCATTTTGCTTGGTTTGTGAAGGTTATAGACCGAATTTTCCATAGCCCAATTTTTTTGCCTGTGAAGAAAGATCATGTCAGATAATATCAGCGAAGAACAAAATAAGGAGACAATTGCTAGATTGTGGTCTAGCTTGAAAAGAAAATGTGATGGGAAAGGTTATTGTCCCTGCAAAAATTGTAAGGGCTTAAAGACTAGAAGACTTTTAATCACAACAACTGAGAAACATTGTAGGCAGCATGGTCACATTGAAGGGGGGCATGATTATCATCCATTGGTAAGTTGTTCATTATATGTATTTATATTGATTGCATTTGGAAATGATTATATCATTTTAACAATTTATATACATAAACAATCACTTGTTAATGGGATCACGATCATGGTTTATTTATGTTGATAATTTTTATATAGGTGGGGCACCGTAGGGCACATGATATGGACTACCATGGCCCAGAGAATGTGGCTTTCCAAGTGGAGGAACATGGAGGTGTGAATATCAAAGTTGAAGATAATGATCCTATGGAAGAAGATGATCATGTGCAAGAAAACACATTTGAAGATGATGGTACACATACATTGATCCATGACACATTTATTAGTGGTGCAATTGATCATGATGATCATGATGATTTTGATGTTGTTCATGATTTACCTGTACTTGAGAAGGAATACAAGCCCCTTTACGAAGGCTCCCAAACAACTCTTCTCTCTGCTGTATTGTTGTTGGTGAAATTGAAGGTTATGAATGGTTTATCCAACATAACAATCTCACATATGTTAAGGTATGTCATATATGTCATCTTTTTTCATCTATTTTTGCTGTTATTTCATCACTAGTAAAATAAAAGGTGAAATATGTACCATTAATAATTTTTTTGTTCTAGATTGATAGGTGATTTTTTATTACCACTATCAAATATTCTACCTCGCTCATATCGAGAATTATTTGCCATTATGAAAGATATTGGAATGGAGTATCAAGCAATAGATGTATGTCCCAATGATCATATTATATATCATAAAAAACACGAATTTGCAACAGGATGCCCTGAATGTCATATCAATAGATATTGAACAAATCAACTAACAAAAAAGGTGCCTCGCAAGGTTCTTCGTTATATTCCCATTATTCCACGTTTGCAACGATTATTTAGGTGCGAAAGCTTGGTACAATTTATGGATTACCATGCATGCAATAGAAGTTGAGATGACATTATTTGAATGCCTACGGATGGTTCTGCATTTACAGACATAGAGGAAAAATCGCCACACTATAAAGAAGAACCTCATAATCTCAGGCTTTCATTGCCAGCGAATGATGTCAATCCATTTGGAGAGCTGAGATCTATTTACTCGGTATGGCCTGTTTTTGTTGTCAACAATAACATTTCTCCATGGATGTCAATAAAGAGGGAGCACATAATGTTGGCAATGATTGTTGCAGGTATTTTTTCATTTTATAGTCATGTACATTAAATTATATATATTACAGTAAAATTGTTATAATAACTATGTAATGTTTTTGTTCATTCAACTAGGTAAGTACCAACACTAGTACATTTGGGGATGATTTCCGACGGCCTATCATCGGAATTTCAATTATCTTTTGTCAGACTGCCAACAAAAAAAGCTGTCGAAAACTCATCCTCGGTCATTCCGATGGTGCTAGCTAACATCGGAATTCTGATGACATCCTGAACTCTTCTGATGACAGCCATAACCGCTCATCCGATGAGAGAATGTCGTCAAGCATAAAGAATCCTCGTCAGATGGACGTCGAAATTCCGACGCTTACCATGAACTTGCATCGACGAGGATTACGATGAGCATCCAACAATAGAGTGCCGTCGGACATACAACATCCTCGTTGGATCTTTCATTGATCGGTGTTAGAATTTTGATGCCTGCCAGGAACTATGCATCGACGAGGATATTTTTTGTCCAACGGTTTGGTCGTCGGTGCAAATTTGGGAGGATGTCAGAATTCCGTCAGTGATTTATTTAAAAAATAAATAAATACGCATGCCAATTATAATGGTGCTTGTTGGTTTCCTTTTAGCATGTCCTACTAGATGGACCCAAGTAGTTCAATTTCAAGTGTACTAGGATGAATTTCAATTCCATTTGGAATCCCACATGAAGCCACATTGAGATTTTATCCATTAATGGTATTCATAATGCCAAGGGTGGTAAGTTGAGAGGGGTAATAAAAAATGATAGGAATGCGGTTTGAAGGTAGGGGTTGGCAAAAGGGATCGATGATGGCATGTACAACTCTAAAGTACCAATGAAGAGATGAGTGAAAAAGAAAGTAATGGATTGGAGGTGTGGTAGGGGAAGGTTAAATACCTTGATGGGGATAGAGAGATAAGTAAAATTGATCAGGGAGTCATTTTGGGAAGGTTAACTTTGTCACTCTAATTTCTTACACAAACTCATGAGGTTTACTATGATTTCATACTTTGACCTTTAGGGGACTTAGACCAACACTTGGAAGATAAAGGGGAAGGATATACATGAAAAGTGATATCAAGGAAAGTTTCAAAGTCAATATATGTGCATTTCAATCCATGACATGAGTTACATGAAAATGGGACATGACAAGTTTAACCTAACCAATTTATCTTTCCCTCGAGCAATTTAAAGCTTGGATATTCAAGAAATTGTGTGCCTTCCCATGTTGCATCCTTAGTAAGAATATTATTCCATCTAATCAAGTACTTGGTTATGGTTTTTCTCTTGAATTTCCTTTTTTTGGTCTCTATGACTGTCTTAGTGACCAAGATGAGGAGGTATCTTCGAGGAAGGTTCAATATGTTTTCCCAGTGCCCTCTTCAATTAGAATATATAAAACACATTATTAATTTCATCTAGTAATTACAACTCATATGCTACCTCAACTACCTACTTTTGGACCTTATATGGCCTCTAAAAGTGAGGACTGAGGTTTTCAGATTTGATTGTCTTTACGAATGACTACTTGTAAGGCTACAATGAAAAAAATACCAAATCTCCTATTTCAAATGTTTCATCCATATAATGGAAATCAACACACATATTTTTGTTGATTTTATGGTTGTCAGAGATTATTTTTTGAGTGACTTCGAATTGCATTAGCCTTGTAGGATCAAGTCACTTGCTCCTTGGAACCTATTATCAAAATAAACAGGGTCAACAAATTTTTTAATCTTCATACCCATATAATATCATGAAGGGGTTCAAATCAATGACAATATGATGAGTTGTATTATAGTGGTACTTCCCCAAGGGGATCCATTTTATTCATGCATTTTGCTAGTCCATTGCATAGTTTTTTATTGCATTCCACCCATTTATTTACTATATTAATTTGTTCATCCATTTGAAGGTAATTGTTAGTGTTGGGCGTGAATTTGGTTCCCACCAAACAAAAGAGCCTTTTCTACATGCTCAAGGATTGAGTATGTATGTCACTCATAATTCTCTTAGGTGCTCCATGAAGCATAAACACTTCCTAGAAGAACACTTTAGCAACCTATGGTGCCTTTTAATTCAAAGAAATGATAAAGAGGTGTACATAATAAATGGGTTTTTCCACAAACATGTATATACAATCCTTGACTTGGACCTTGAGGAGTCCTACAATGAATTCCTCAAGGCACTCACCCATTTTTATTAATAATTGGCAAGGTATGAAACAATATTATTGGAAATGACTACTTTATTTTGTTTCATTTGCAAATAAAAAAATCCTTGACCTATTAGAGGATGTCACCTTGGAGTCCCTTCCAAGCGCACCTATCTTTGATTTTCTTATTAGTTTTAAAATACTACTAGTGGCTCACAAAAAGCAAGTAATGGATTACCCTTAGAATTTTTGTCTTAATATTAGATTCCTATAATCTTGTCCTTTAGAGCATGAGGTCATTGGATATTAAGTACTTTTAATTTGTTATTTCACTTCTAGAACACCGATATTTAATGTATTCTTTGTGTATTATGTGTCACATTAGTCTTCCAATTTTTGGAGATGTTGGACATTAAGTTCAAGTTTGCTCTCATAGATAAAGAATTAACAAGACTATTTATTTTTCCCTTCACATACTTGAGATCAAAATAAAATGCTTGAAGTTTAGTTTACCATTTTTTGTTGTTTCTCATTCAAATATATTTGGTTGAGGAAATATTTCAAGATTTCATGGTCCATCTTGATCTTGAAATTTGACAATATTTGCATGAGGGCCAAAATATCTTTATTATAGATTGAGAATCTCATTTTTGCCTACTTGAATTTATAAATTTGAAAGGCAATGGGGTGCTTTTGCATGAGTGTGACTTTGATTCCCTCTCCAAAATAATTAAAATCCAAAATAAATGGAAGAATTTTTTTAGTAATAGCTAATAGAGGACATGACCTCATTACCACCTTTAGATTGTCAAAATTCTATTGTTTCACTTTCATCTACTCAAAGGGTCCTTCCTTTGTTAGGTTGGTTAAGGGAGTGGCTAGCTATGATAAACCTTTATAAAATAGTTTGTAGTAACTCTATAGGCCAAGGGGTCGAGGCAAACCCATAACCCACAACCACCGTGATTTTTCCCAGTCTACTTGCACTCCCTTTACACTTATGATGTGCTCTAAATATGTAATTTATGCCATAGAAACTCCATATTTAGACTCTTTATCAAAAACAGTCTAGGAATCCAAAAACCCCAATGCTTCATATATGTACATTAGGTGCACTTCCAATGTCTTGCTATAAATGAGAATGTCATCAAAGAAAATGTGGACAAATTTCCTCAAATATTTTACAATCCATACAACAGTAGAATGTTGTAGGCATATTTTTCAAGCAAAATAAAATGATAAATATTCATAGTGCATATAGTTGAATCTAAAGTTAGCTTATATATATCCTCCTCTTAGATATGGGTTTGATGGTGACCCAATTCAAGGACTATTTTTTAGGAATATATTACTCCATGGAATTTGTTTATTAGCTTATCAATCCTAGGGATTAGGTACCAATTTATTATTGTAGATACCTATTTAGGGATTAGGTGCCAAATCAATGTATCTAGGCTTCAAACTCCTTACTCTAGGCTTGGAGGACCATACACAAGGTCTAGATGAATTTTACCATTATTTTTATTTTTTAATGGATGAGGATCTATATTATCATTTCCAAAATAGTGTTATGCATATTCACAAAAAGAAAGGTAAGTGGAAAGAGTCACATCCGAAAGTCCAAACAAGACAATAGCTCAGAACAAAAAAACAATTATTACAAGACAACTAAGAGGAGGAGGTTAGCCCTAGTCATTTGTTTTTCTCTTTATCTACAATTGCTTGTTTTGCTTATGTCACTTGAAACTACACTTCTATGACCCTATTGCAGACAATAGGAATAATTTTGTAAAATTAGCAGTAGCACTATCTTTTCACCCAACTATAGTGAAAGTCCCAAATCATCTTTGGTGGTTCCTTAGTGGGAATACAAATGTGTCTCATGTAGCATAGGAGCTCATTTTCTATGTGAAAATCAAGAATCTACCACCTAATTGTGAATTTTTGGTATATGTCAAAGAATTCAATATCTCTAATGTTAAGTTAAGGTCATTTTAATGTTCATGCTTGCAAGAACCAAGTGTTGTTATCAAAGCTATTGATGAAAGATAAGTCAAGCAGTCAACAACCTTATCAATACTCCCGTTCTTGTGTCAAATGTTCAATTGAAAAAAAAATGGTGTAGGTACGTGGAGCACCTTTGATGATGGTAATTTTAAAACTCACCTCAAGTCTACATTAACTGCAGAGGCTTGTAATAAGTATGCATGACTATCTCCTTGCCCAAAATGTAATCCTTCCATTGCATGCAAACCTAAATGATAGCATATATCTCTTTGTTATGGTAAATAGAAAAAGTCTCAGGTGACAGTATGTTAGAAATGGCTCACCATTGTAGGTACATGGAGCATCTTTCATGGTCATTTTGCAACTCACCTTGAGTCTACATGAGTTGTAGAAGCTTGTGATAAGTATGGATGATTGTCTCCTTCCAATATGTAGACCTTTCATTGTATGCAGACCTAAACAATAGCATAAATCTCTATCATATTTTAGGTGCCTACACACTATGTTAGAAATCATCATTGTCCAAAAATGGCCATTTACATGGTGGCCAATTTAGTAGTGGTGTGTCAAGGACATTATCAATTGAAAGCTTTACCTAACAATGCAAAGGTGCACCCATCAACAAAATCAACATGCCTTTGTACCTTGAACGCATATGCTCCACCTGCTTCTATTGTGTAGTTATTGTTGGTGTTTGAGCACATGTATCTATTGCAACTTTCCATTCTTCTTCAGGTCTAATAATTCACCCAAACTAAAATTCACCTCCATAAAACCACCCAAATTGAAATTCACCTCCATCACTAAATCAAGTGGAGTTACTTCAACTCCTCCTTGGCTAGCAAGCTAGAAATCCAACATTGTTGAACTGGGATTCTAATTTAAGTAGGGCTCTACTAATTTTCTCTAATCTAGGAAATTACAAAGAAATACATCTCCAATTTAAAAATATAATCACCAACAACTTCTACATCAGTTTTCCCGTCAAACTTAGGAATGTCACAACTTACCTAGGCTCTGAAGGGAGTCCAATTGCCAAATGACCTTTCCAATGGGGATCACTACTTATTTTGGTTACTTCATATCATCAAAAAAAATCGGTTCATCATCCTTGATCTTTGTTTTTCTCAAGCCACCTAGATCAACAACTTGAAGGAATTCGAGCAGTTAGTAGCTAGTTCTTCAATATCATTGAATCTTGTCTTTAATTCAAATATCCAATATCTGATTGCATTCGATGGTACATGCAAGAGCAACTAGGTTGTGATAGCACTTATCTAAATTAGGCTAGTAATTTGGGGAACAATACACTAGTTGAGAAATTTATTTTACCAAAAGTAAAAATTGAACAAAATAAAACACAAAATTGATAATTACAATATAGCTGAACAAAATGATCTTTATTTTAATTGAGTGTGTTTACAAAATGGGTCAAATTTGTAGTAGAGATGAATTCCTTCTATTCTTGTTACATGATTCAAATTCAGTCACTATATAGCTTTCAAAAAAAGGAAAACTTACTAAAAGTAGTATATTAGGGATCTTTGTGGAACCAAAGAATCATCACACCTAGTACTAACTAGTGTCCTTGGAAGTTGAAATGAGCATTCAAATAAGGACAAACCTAATGGAAAACTGAAAATGTTTGTTGGAAAATTATTTATTTGGCACCCCCATTTGTCAAGGCCATAACTCTTGTCTATAACTACCATTAAGATGATATTCTCAACAATTGATTGAATCTCTTGAGCTTGGTGACTAAGACACTAGTGGTCCAAAAGCGAGAATAGGGTCAAGTGAATTCCTTCTCCAATGGATAATTTAATTTTAACATTTGATAGCACATCTAAGAGGGTTGTTAATTGCATTTTAAGCTCAATGTCTCAAGGGAGGGAGCACATATGTAACCTAGAATTCCTCCTTTGTCTGATTCTTTTACGCATTTGTAACCTTGAATGATGCTTTTGCACTATTTTTCTACACTTTTGTACAATCTAGTTGTGCTTTTGTTCAATATCATTCTTTTTTAGAAAACTTCCAAATCAGACACACAATCATGACTTCACACCTATAAAATATGAAACTTTTGGAAAAACTAGACTTGAAAGGACACTTGGAAACAAATTTCAAACTTGCAAACTTGAAATTTATACTTGACAACCACACAATTAAAACATAAGAAAAACTTGGAGGTAAGTCAAGAGGAATTTTAGTGTGGAATGCCTTCACATTTACTATCTCTAGAGGAATCTCAAAATATTTTGTTTTCATCTTCAAAGGTGCTGATAAAAGATCTTCACCAAGTTGCTATATTGGAAGACATATATGAATTTGTACAATATACAAAAGGGATGCAAGTAATTAAAATGGTCTTTGATTCAAATCCTAATTATTATTTTATGTCTCTACTTACTAAGGGTGACAAGTTACCCCTAGTTTTACTCTCCCTATCCACAAGGAACAAGATCTCATATATTTTAGTACATCTAAGCAAATAAATTTAGTTAGTGTGTCTATCCCAAGCATATCATTGTTTGACATATTGACTCTGCAATATAACATCACATTTCAATGACAATCATATAGAGAAACACATGATCAATTTTATGAGCCTATTTTAATGACTCTTTTATTTGGCTTGATAGAATTTTATACTCTAGTTACTGTATTGAATTGTTATGGGGGACTATAGTTAGGAGATAGCCATTGGGGGGTTATATTTCTCCTAAGTCCCCACCTTGTTGTTCATTGAGAACTAGCTGTGAAAGGTAGAGATCGATCCGAAGGACAAAAAATATGCATATCGATCTCTGACGTTCTGCTGCAGATCGATCTAAAGCACAAAAGTTATGCAAATCGATCTCTTGCTGTTGCAGATTGATCTCTTGCTACTATAGATCAATCTCTTGCTATTGCAAATCGATCTCTCCTTAGTGTTAATTGGGTAGACATGTTACGCTCTAAAACCATGATACTTTCTCACCAATAAGACTATTCTATAAGTACTAAAGTAGGCCATCTTATGAATTATAGATAGTATACATTTGCATTTGAATTATAGATAGTACTTTCTAATCTCTTATACCATTTGATGCAAGCACATAAATATTCCTCTACCTCACTTAGAAACTAAATAATAGTTAGCACAAATGTATAGATTATTTGTACACAAATTGAATTGACATAAAGATCACAACAAAATATCTATTCAAATATGCAATTAACAATCTCCAACCAATCCTCTCTATAATACCTCTATCTCTCTTGGCCAATCTTGGCCGATGCCCACACACCTCCATATCCTTGGTCGATACTTCTTATATTGTATCTTCTCCAATTTGATACCCTTTCATGTTTTGAATTACAATAATTCCTCTAGTGGTTCATTTCACCTTCGATGCCTTTTCAGTTTCTTTTTGTCTTCACATTTAATGTCTCTCCCTAGCGTTTCATTTTTTTAGATTGTTATTGATTTGATCAAACACATGGCAGTTATATTTATGGTAGAGTTTCAAAAGCCTTTACGCTTTGATGGATATCATACCCTACTCTATGTCTCAACCTTGCATCTTTTCTATTCTTGTTTCTTGCATAGCCCGTCTCTATATTGTGCCACACACCATCTCTGCAGCCTTCCAAAGTAGTTTTATGTTTGTTCATTGCCCCTTTTAATTTTACCATTATAAACTACAATCTTGTATTTATTTTTAATCGATGATTTCCTACATTATTTAATCTACCATCTTGTTAGAATGACCACTCTATTATGCTTTGATGGATGTCGCATCATGTTACAAATTTTGGCACTGCCAGAAATGATATTAGAAATGATATTGGCCTCCATGGTCAAAACTTAGTTGGGACACTTGCCGACCTCCTCCATCAAGTGTGCCCTCTTCTCCTCTTCCCTCTTTCATTAAATGATCACGCACAACCCGATCTCTCCAGCAATATCTCTATCCACTCTTCCTCTCTTTCATTGATTTCAATACACTATATTAGTGGAGGCATATATTAAGGTGGGTGTATCAAAGGAAGCCATGGCAGATGGATGTAGCTAGATCAAGGATAAATTGGGCACTAGGGTATATTCAAGATAGAAACCTTAAGACTTAAGAAGATTAAATCTAAAATGAAAATTCATATGCAAAAGACCCTAACCTTTTAGGAGATTGCATGTAGGGTTGCCGAGGTCGATGAAGCTTGCATGCAAGGTTGCCAGAGGCTGGTGAAGCTTGCACGTGATTGATTGAGCAAATGACTTGCACTCTTTTTTGAAAAAAAAGTAATGCCCGTGGTCGTCGAAATTTTGATGAACATGGGCACTTTTTTTCAAAAAAAACAAATTTCATTTCTAATTAGGGTCCTTCTGCTGCATGATTTGATCTAACAAGATAATTCTCTCAAAATTCCACCCCGAGACAAGGAGCACTCTGCTTTTCACTACTATTTCTTTGGCCTCTTGAGGAGTGCAATCAAAATTGTTCCTGTCAAACTTACTAATTTCTTAATTAGACATGTTCTTCAATTTCTCCCTTAGCCAAAATGATCTAAACTCAAGGGTATTAACAAAATTGTCATCTGCCATAAAGTTCTTTGAAGCATTAATCCTCTCATCATTTGCTTCTTCTATAGGGATTGTGCTTGGGATGAGAGACCTGTCTAGATTGTTGAAAACTTTGACATTTGCATCATCTTGGAATGTTTCCCTTGGAGGAGAAGGTGGCGACACCGAAGTATCAAAATCCTCCTGGTATCTACAAAGTTAGATATTTTAGCCTTTCCTCTTTCAATCTTCCCAACCTGCTCTACTATTACCCCCTCATCCTTCTATACACCCCCTTTGGAGGACTTTGCAGGTGCTTCCTTAGTCTGAGCCTTGGGAGCTAGATCAATTGGTTTTCCTTTGTATTCAACTCCCTTTTCCTTGGCCTTTCTTCTTTGCAACTCCTACTTTATTATATCATCTGCCTTTCTTAACATGAAAGACATTATAGAAAAATCATCCTTGAAGTACCAGAAGGAACCCACGAAATTGGGATCCTCTTGTTTCCTTTCCCTTTCAAATTTAGTCATGAGGTCCCACTTCTTCCTCCTTTGCTCTGCCTCACGTGGATGAGCATTCCTAATTAGATCTTCTCTTTCTACAAAAGAATGAAAATACCCCTTTTCCTTCAATTTATTTACTCCAATGTCATTTATATAGCCTTCGGGGTCAAAATGTCTGGCTTGGGAAACCCTTAGCCTGTAATTCTTCACCAAAAAATCCTGTACCTTCTACAAGGTCTCACAACCTACACTGAATTCATTGAAAACTATTTTCCTGGGGAGAAATTTTCCCTTTCTATCAATTTTTATTTTCTCCCTCTCCATCCACATCATTTGCCAGATGAATTCGAGGAATGCTAACCTTGGAGAGACATCAATAGGCAATACATGGGGTCCCTTCTCACATCCATAAATTCTAATTATTGTACAATTGCCATAAAAGAAGAAATCCCCAAAATTGTGGGTGAAATCACCCTCAGTGTAGACATGTCCACCAACCCTACAACTCTTTATTCTCAATATTTTGATTATCTCTTTAGGTAGCCTCGATAGTACTGCCCCAAGTCTTGTGAAAATGTTCATCACAAAATGGTCGAAGAATACACAATTATCACCAAACTTAGATCCCATGTCCCAAACCTGGGTCCATCTTTGCACCGGCCAAGGGAGACCTGTGTAGGGATCATTTTTCTTTATTCTCAGCTTTGGGCCCCAATATACTCTATTTTGATAAAGAATTAGGTGGCACACCAAAGAATAGTGCAAGAATTCCAATTTTTGATCCTTATTTTCATTTCTCACCAATCCCTCATGAATCTTCTCATGAATAACACTTACAAAATCATACAATTCATTTATTGAGGGGTGCTAAATGTTGATGGCCATCACCATAAAATCAATGGGAAATTTGGTAAGCCCGTAATCAAATCCAAGGACCTACCCTAGTGCATAATAGGTTTTAACAAAATAGGGCTCAAAACAGTCAGCTTGAAGGGCTCCCTTTCAGATGGCAACACATAATTCCATGAATCTTTGTAAAGTTTCCTCATGAAATGAGGAACAAGATCCTTCCTGTACCTGTCCTTTTTGTTCTCATAGTTGCTCTTTAAAATATCGCTGTTTATAATTGTGAGGGAAATCTTATCTAAATCAAAACATTGAATGATAGACCTGAGAGAGATGTCTAGTAGGACATATCCTTCCATAGTCCTAATCATATGGCTTGGAACATCATATGCCTTTTCCAGCTCCTTTATGAGCATAGGCTCTACAAAAAAATTGGGCACCTCTAATTCGCCAAGGTTCAATGTCCAGGGGTTGCACATGACTGGGATGGCCTTGTCTCTCTTACCATAGAATGAATGAAAAATGTCCCAGCCCCTTTCCTTGGTGAAGGCATCCCTACACCTTGCCTCTTTGTCATTGAAGACATTCCTTAGATGATCTTGCATTGTGAATCCCTCAAATAATTCCAGCAAGTCTTGGGATAGGCTCCTAGTCTGTCTAGTTTCCCTCCCTATGATTTCTTCCAATATTTGTTCAACCTCTTGTTGCAACTCTTCAGGGGTCATGGCAGGAGCAAGAGGAATAGTAGGTTGCACTGGTGGTCGCTCCACCTAAGCTGATGACTCACCTTTGGACAACTTCCTAGAGCACTTTGTAGGCTTGGGGGTATTTTATTTTGTTTGTGCAACCTCTTTGGTTGGCTCTTGAGGGTTTTCTCCTTATGGAATTGGCTTTTGAGGAATTGGGGCTTCCTTAGCAGATGGATTAACTGGAGCAGGAGCATCATGTGTAGGGGATGGGGTTTCAGAAAAGGCGGCTTCGGCTGAAGCCTTCTTAGTGCTCTTCCTCTTCTTTGGAGTGGGCTTCCTTGTTTCCTTCTTGGTGCTCTTCATCTTCTTTGGAGTGGACTTCCTTGTTTTAGGAGCGGGAGAGGGCTCATCTAAAGATTCACTATCAGAAATGATAGTGACGGTCTTTCGGATGGTTTTTCTTTTTCTCTTTGTGGTCTTCTCTTTTAGAGGGGAGCTAGCTTCAACCTCCTCTGATACTTGTGAGGTGGTTCTAGGGCTTGGTTGCACAGAAGGGGCACTTGAAATTTCTTGCACGGGGGGAACCTTATCTAGAGGTGTATCCTTAGTGATGGGAATTGGGGAGCTTGCCTCAGTTACGTGCACTTTCTTGGCAGCAGGGGATGCCATCTTAACAATTTGGA
The DNA here is from genome assembly GCF_030272615.1 of Cryptomeria japonica. Taxonomy (NCBI): domain Eukaryota; kingdom Viridiplantae; phylum Streptophyta; class Pinopsida; order Cupressales; family Cupressaceae; genus Cryptomeria; species Cryptomeria japonica. Next base: position 597,323,747 of record NC_081410.1, read on the forward strand.
CTGATTAAAAACTTGGAAAGAAAATGCAAGAGTAAAATCTACTGACTTCTAGGGCATACACATAGGAAACTCAAGAGTCTGATAATGCACACAAGCAGGAAAAAAACACTTACTAGTTTTCTCTTCAACTTAAAATGCTGGGAAGCACGTTGGAATGCTGAAATTCGCCTTTTTTTGTACTCTATGCTGCTCTAAAATCTCTTTGGATGCAAGGTAAGAAAGAATGCCACTGAATTTTCAATTTATTGCGACCTCATTAATTCATTCATGTTGGACATAGGTAATCGTTGGTTCCATATTTAATCCGTCTATCTAGTAGTTGATGATCAGGATTGCTCGTTGGCCTTCCTTGAATAATGACGTGGCATTCTCTTAAAGTTCCTCATGTCAAATTAGCCATCTTAACTTTCTTGCAGGATAAGCTTCTGTTGTAATTTTCCTTTGTTTTACTTATCCCATGGTGTCACTAGCCATTCCTTCTATGTTTGTGAGATAAGCTTCTATTTGCTTTCTTTGGAGATCTTATGCCGCATTGATCTTAACCCTTCCTTTTTCCTTTTGCCTGCAAGCCCCTTTCTTTGTGTTTTTATCATCCATAGGATAAGCTTTTGAACTAGCCTATTCTTATCCCAGAGCATATTTCTTATCCCCATGAGGATGCATGAGATAAGGCTTTCTCTTATTTCCCCTACACAATTCTTATCCCGCGACACACTTTTGAGTTTCACTATTATTCTGGATCTTTGATGCCTCGTAGGATAAGCCCTTTTACCTTTTGCTTAAGTATTTTCTTATCCCGGGACTCTTTTCTTATCCCACACGTCCTCGTGGGGACGTGTGGGATAAGAAAAGAACTGCATCCTTCTTTGTTATCTTATCTCACGTTGCCTCACAATGCAATTCTAGTGGCTTGGAAATCCTACGGGATAAGACTTCACTACTTGTTTCCTTCAACCACTCCTTATCCCATGTTGCTCTTTGCTTGCCTTGTAGTTCTTCCAGGATAAGAACTCCTTTGTAATTCCTTCTTTCTTCTTAACCTGCGGTGGCAGATTATTGATACAAATGTGTCTAGAGATAAGATGCACTCTTTAAATATTACCATTTCCTTATCCCGAAAGATTGAGATTCTCATTGAAACCACCTACGGGATAAGAAACAAGGGGTGCTTCCTAAGGAAATCTTATCCCGTGCAACCGAGTCACTTGAGGAGGACACTTAAGTGATTATTTAGAACACATGGAGAACTTCATGGGTTAAGTGGTCGTGCATGGGGCCTTCCTAGGAGATAAAGGACTTAAGACCCGAGGTTTTTAGCAGTACTTAGGAATATTTATCCTAGAATTTCATTTACCCCTTCTTCTATCCTTGCGGGATAAGATTTTATGTGTTTTATCCCTTCTTCTATCATTGCGGGATAAGCTTTGTAGATTCTTTCTTTTGTTAATTTAGCGCATTTGATTGTTTGGTTACCACTTTTGAATGGGATGTTAGCGCTTTTATAAAATTCATGCTTTTGAACCATGTGTTCATGCATATGTGAAAAAGGTTTGGGATTTTGAATGATTTAGCGCTTTTGACTTGTCTGTTAGTGCATTTGTTGAAAAGGTTAGCCTTTTTGAATAATTTAGCACTTGTGTTTAATAGAATAGCATTTTTGTTGAAGAGGTAAGCGCTTTTGCTTTAGATAAATTTGTTTGATTTTGTCCATGTTAAAATTCATTGAGATGATTTGATTTAGGCATTTTGATGCACAAATATGATTGATAGGTATTCAATTGATGTTTTGATTGATAGGATAAACAATTGATTGATTTGATTGGTAGATTGATAGATTATCTCTAAGAGACCGATTCAGTTTCTGATGAAGAGCATAGCAGAGTTTGATTGAACTCATTGATTGTTAGAAAACCATGATCGATAGTTTTAGGTTGATTTGATAGCCTTGATTTGCTTCATTGAAAAGAGGTACCAATTGTTGATATGATAGATTAGCGATCTCTTTGATTTTATAGATAGATGATTGATAGAGATCAAATTTTCTTTTTAAACAGGAGAACCTTGATGTTCTCCAGTTTCGGGAGAAATTCCCGGCCATGCGATATTTAGTGCCAGAGCTTACCTAGGCTAAGATTAGACATATAGATTCCTATGGATTACACCATTTGTTATACATGCCCGATATTACCCATAATAGGGGATTGTTGACTACCTTAGCAGAGAGATGACATAGTGAGCATAGCACTGTCCACTTGCCCACTGGTGAGATTAGTGTGACACTCAAGGATGTCTACAGAATTATTCACATCCCCATGACTGGTGAGTTAGTCTAGTATGATTTTTTAGGATCTTGGTGGGACATAGGCTTGCAGAGCCGTATTTGGTAATGAGATAATTTCCAAAGGAGAGATCCGATGGGAGGATATGATTATGTACTATGAGACTCTCCCAGTGATTCTTGCAGGTTTGATTGGCGGATTCATCTATCCAGACAAGAGATCATGAGGTTTCACTATTGGTTGGGGTGAGATTTTTCAAAACATGATGCAACATCAGACACGATATGCATGGGGTGTTTGCATGCTTGCTCATTTGTATCATGATCTTCATCAGGTTGTTTTTGATGATAGTGCTAGTCTATCTACAAGATGCACACTTTTACAGATCTGGTGCTGGGAGAACATTGCTATTACTCAACCTATCCATCATAGAGTTCGTGGTGAGAGGCAGCCATATATCTATTTATATGTAGGTATCCTTAGTTAGTATAAGCTGGGTAAGATGGAGTATTGATGTTGGGTTCTGGATTCACTGGATAGCATCATTTGGAGACCTTATATCGATTGTGAGCCATGGATGGATGATGCACATACATTACCATATATTCTGCAGAGTAGATATCTGATTGGTCGTACTTCGTACATTATTGAGTGACAGTTGATGAGTCGCATTTTGAGATAGTTTGGCATCATTCAGTAGATGCCTACTGGTGTCACTATATATGCACAATGATACAAGGACAGGCGAGATTGGGGACCTTCTTTGTCTTTTGATATAGCACGCATAGAGTTTCTGGCTACTCCTAGGGTGGCTTATGATTTGAGATTACACATTCTCGATCTTGGGGTGACTGCGGATTATGCTTAGTACATGCTTGCACACCCTTTTCCTCACATTACTGATCCAACAGACCCTCCTCCCAACTTAGGAGATGAGGAGGATGATTCAGATGATCCCATCACAAGGAGACAAAGATGGACATGAGATCTTAGAGTTGCTTGAGAGGCTGGAGGTGAGGGAGATGAGGGAGGAGATGGAGGTGGAGGTGGTAGGAAACCCAGACGGAGAGGAGGTCAATTGAGAGTTTGTGGAAGACCTTTTGGACCAGTTGGCAGGGTTGGGAGACCACTTCCCACAGGTGGGAGAGATGTAGGATGGATTGAGAGTCTCACTAGCAAGGAAGGTATGAGATCAGTGAGAGGATTACCCTCTACGGGAGGAGGAAGGAGCATTGGAATGGATGGGGGTTGCAGGAGAGGCATTGATTTTGGTTAGATTCAACCAAACCCTAGGGTTATTGCAGCTCATGGTGGAGAGGAGGATTTAGAGGATCATGTCCCTCTCATTAGATGATGGGTTTTGAGAGATACTCGGATTGAGATTCCAGTAGGTGGAGAGGGAGATGAAGATGAGGGGATTAAGGATCATGTTCCCCAGTAGGATGTGCCATAATAGGATACCTTGGATGATCTCGGAGCACAGATAGATCAGCTTAGAGCACAGGTGCAGACACTCATGATAGAGAGAGATAGGGATGTTAGGAGACAACAAGAAGGGTTTTCTTGATCACATTCAACAAGTTGGATCTGGTACTCTCTCAACTGATATCATCAGAGCATTATTTTAGGCTTTGAAGGAGACATCACACTGGCGATGATTATATAGCAAAGAGTTAGAGGGCCGATAGTTATCATACTACTGTGAGGATGGATACTAGCAGTGGTGTAGTCATGGGACCTCCTCAGAGGAGTGGTGATCGTGAGGGACAACCACCTGGAGGATATTCTCACCCACAACCACAAAGATGTACAAATTTAGGTGGTAGTGGCACATGACAACCTTGACTTGATTTATATTGATGAGGCACTTGTATTTTTGATATGATATCATTATATACTTGGAGTTTTTATTGTTTTATGATGATCTATATGTAGACATGGATGCTATATGATGATCTTTGGTTTATTATGTATGTTACTCTATATGATGATGATCTATATGCATTGATTACATGGATGATGGAATGCAAAATGTAATTGATTTTTTGTTTTGTTGATCTTGGATGCAAATGAAAATGATTACTAACTTAAATGATGTGCTTTACTTAAATGATGCAAATGCAATGATCTGTATGAGAATGCTTCTAATGATTACGTATGCAAATGAATGTTAATTTTATTAATGACTTTAATGTGTATGCATATAATGATTTGAAATATAAATGATCGATATGAAATGTTTTTGATTTTATATGTAATGGTTATATGATAAATGAATCTAAGTGCAAAGATGCAACTAAATGAAAAAATGAGCTAAAATGATAATGAACCTAATGCAAATAAAAATGATGATATACTACATGATTATGAAATGCACTTAATGAAATGCAAACTAATGCAATGATTGAATGCAACTAAATGAAATGAATGATAATAACTAAAAAAATATTCTAAAGATGAATGAACCTACAATGATCAAATGCAAATTGTTTTTGTTTATCCAAGTATACTCAATCTTTATTTATGACCGTTGATCTCTAAATGGAATGAAATGCTTATAATGCAATTGCCAATGAATTCTTATAATGTAGATGATAATGAGATAATCTAAAAAATGATCTAACTAAAATGATACTTCCATTTTTCGTATGCTGTCTTATAACACTGCTTGATTTCATCATTGAGTTTTAAAAATGTTGTAAGAAAATACAAGCAACTTGGCATAATGATTTAAGCTGACCTGAGTATTTCTTACATGGATTTTGATAAAGCAAGTTAATACAAGAAACTTGATATAATGAATCAAGCTGACCCAAGTATTTCAATTCTTGCAGAATAGACAAGTATTATCCCCTTTCATGCATGACTCAGAATGTCCTCATTAATCTTTTGCTGATCATATCCTTAGAAAAGTACATACCTTAATAAGAGATAAACCACATACAACAAACAAAGAAAATAATCATGCCCCATCATAGCTTCTCTAGTCATGGACATCCTTAAGTCACATAGAGTACATTAGCAATAAATCAAGATATAAACATTGAATCTTGTATGCCATTCACATGTTCTCATGGTCATTAATTGATATAATCATATTGATGAATGATACTTGATAATCTATTATTACTTACTGGTTTATTGTATTATGAGTTTCACGATTCATTTGTTATAAAAGGCCTTGATCTTCGTTGCTCTATTACTCATTATCTGTTTCAAAATCCTAGATGTTTTTGGTTTTTCTAAGTTTTTCGAGTGTTGTGAATTTTTAAAGATTTAAAATATCACCTAAGAAAAAGGAATTAGGATTTTACCCCTAGTGGAAACAAAAATTTATTATGGATATTGAAGATGGTAAAAAGGAGCAAGGTGAATTTAGGTGTTTAGTATGCAAAAAAAACATTAAAACATATTAAAACATGGAACAGAAATCAAACAACATGAAAACATGAAGATAATGCTTATACCTTGCAAAATTTAACCTTCTCCCTTAGATGGAGCTTCGATGAAGTCAAAGTACACCCAAATGCCTCCAACATGATGTTGATTTGCTTCTAGATTGCTTGATGTGGTTGGCTCTCCCATATTGTGCATAAATGGATGTGATGGATTAAGGATTGAAGGATGAAATGGCTAAGTATGGATGAATGCTAATTTTGGCATGGTAAGGATGCAAGGATGGTTTTCTAGGCACAAACTAGCAGCATGGATTTACTAAACTTAGAGATGATATATGAGGGAATGAAGTCCTCAATTTATAGGAAGAGAGGAGGAGAAAATGAGGGCTAGGATTGACCCAAGATGGAGGGTCAGGATTCCTTGTGAGCCCACACAAGGCCCCAGAGGAGGTGTGGAGACCAAGAGATATGCCTTAAAGGAATTTCTTGTCTCCACACTCTTCAAGGTTCATTGAGAAGACTTCCCAATGTGCCTTGAGAAGAACAAGAGATAAGATATTCCTTGAGGGATGGAAATGAAGAATTAAAAATTCTTCAAAAGGGATGCTCATGGGGATTGGAGGAATAAGGAGGAATTAAAAATTCCTTGGAAGATGAGATGCTTAGAGGAATGTGAGATTTTGAAAATCTCACATTCAACTAGGAAAAGAGTATTTAAGGAGAGTGGTTGGATGGAAGGGACAAGGAGTTGACTTTGTGGCTAATCACGATCATTAGCCACTAGCAACTCATTAGGAGAGGGATTAGAGGAAATATTAGGTGGGATTAGGGTAGATAAGATTTGTGGAAGGATTTGACTAGGAGAGAGAATGAGTGGAGGGAATTAAAAATTAGAAGACTAATGCTAAGTGAGTTTAGGGAGTTTCTAGAAGAATTTATTACATTAATGATGGATTAGGAAAAAGGTGATTTGTAGGAATCACTTAGGTTAACTAATTAATTGAAATTAATTAGTTAAGAGGAGGAATTTGAGGAGTTTTAATATTGAGGATTTTTAGAAGAATAAAAGGGGAAATAAATCAATCAACAGACTATAGTGACAATATTAATTATAATTAATTAATATTGAGGAGGAATTAAAAATTGGCATAATTAATAAATTAATTATGTCAGGAACTTTAAAAATAATTAAAATAATTATTTTTAAGTGTCTAAATTTTGCCCCTGTTTTACACAACGACAAATTTGGCAGTGGGTAAAAGATAGAAGAAAAAGAAATAGATGCCCAGCGTAAAGCGTGGGAGGTGTATGCCCCCTCAAGAATTTTGTCGAAAGAAAAATTGACAAAAAAATTCTCGAAATAAAGAAGAAAAAACTTGAGTGGACGAGATGGGTGAAAGAGAAAGAGGGAGCGGATGTAGAAAATGTAGAAGAGCATATAGAAGAAGAGAGACCATGGGGGGAATGAACCCTCGAGGGGGCCCATATAAGCCACAAAGGGCCCAATGAGGGGTCATTCTTACACACAAGCCTTGGAGCCAATTAGAGCCTAGAAGAGAGAAGGACATATGGATCACATTCCCACCAGTGATCATCGCACCGAGAGGATCTGATGGTACAACAAACCCACCAGCTATGGACCACCGGTATGTAGGACTATCCCCCCTTTTGATTTTTTAGGCTAAGGGTAGAATTAAGGCTTAGATTAGGGCCAAGATTTGGTGAGGCGCACACGTTGATCATAGTTTCAGCATGCATGCCAATGGGTTAGCATGAGCGCTAGCGAAAAGCACTGGCGCTTGCTGGCAAAAGGTGGGTAGAATAGGTTTTTTGGGGATTGGGCGGTGTCTAGCGCGGGTGCTCGTGCATCTACGCGGGTGCTTGTGCATCCACATAGGCACTGAAGGTCTTACGTGGGTGCTCGTGTTGTTGTGCGGGTGCTTGTGTTGAAGGGGGGTGGTAGGAAGGGGAGGGGGAGGGATAGGCTCTCTACTAGTGCATGCACCACAACTTTGGCACAAGCGCAGGGTAAATCAATGCGTGCGCTTGGGAGGGGAGAGATTAGAGGTAGGCTTAGATTTTTTGGGATAGGTTGAGGGTATGGCTAGACCTGGAGGGTAGAATAGTACTTGAGGAATTGGACATAATTAATTGGTTTTGCTGGATGCAGGCTGAGTTGGGGGCGTTGGCCTCGAGGGAGCATTGGCCCGCTACCATGAGTTTATACCGAGAGTTGTGGCTTGATGAGTTGGAGGTGTTAGCTACTTTAGGGTTGCATTATGTGGGCGGGTGGCCGAGGGTACGTGCTCATACTGTGATGATGAAAATATTAGTAAGGAGGTGGGACAATAGGTATAACACCTTCCGTCTTCCTACCGGTGAGGCGAGAATGACTCTTTTGGATGTATGGAGGATCTTGAAGATCCCCGTTCACGGTGTCATCCCAGAGTACCATTTGGATGCAACAAATTTTTACCTTCGGGAGGCTTGCGAGTATGAGACCCCGCCGATGCTAGACAAGAGTAGGATGCACTTGGGTAGGGTGATTGGTATTCAACGTATTCCTCACTTGGTACTGGTTATTTTCAGATTTTTGAGCAGACGGATTATACCTAATCTGGGAGGCCATGGATTTCCTGTTGGATGGAGCAGGTGTCTTTATTTCATGGTTTATGATGGGGTGCAGTATGCATGGGGAGCCACGATGATGGCTCAGTTATATCATGATATGTATCTGGTGGTGTATAGGGAATATGCTAGCTTGTCCGCGGGAGTGACACTTCTCCATATCTAGGCTTGGGAGCATATTGCGGTTACTCAGCCATTAGGTGTACAGGATAGGCGGGACCGTCAGCCATATGTGGATAGGTATAGGGGGCTGTTGTACTATACTAAAATAGGGTCCATATGGTTTTGGCACTGGATTCTTGATGAGCTTATGCAGTTTACATGGCGACTATTTTTGGGGTGTGAGAGATGGAGGGGGGACTGACAGCTACACTGGGCTGGGGTGGAGATGTGGATATTTGGCCGATCAGTGTTCATTATGGATTATTATGCACCCTACAGAGTGGTGAGACAACTTGGGCAGTTTCAGGACATAGTGGGGGACATCCCAATATATCCTCGGATTACACGGGAGGTGAGATTTTGGGGCCGGACAGTGAGTCCATTGGAGGGTAGGACCAAATTTCAGACAGTGTCTCATTTGATCTGGGATGAGCAGATGGGGGTAGGTGAGGATCCAGGGACAATAGGGGGATACTGGAGCTGGTGGGAGGGGCACTTGCCAGTACGTCTTACCATTCCTAGGGTTTTGGAGGATGATGAGCTACAGTCGGCCGTAGATTAGGTAGTCGATGGGGAGGATGATGGGCTAGGCGAGAGAGTTGTGGTTGGTATAGGGCGTGGTGTTGGTGTACAATAGAGGAGGGTTAGGGTTTTATGGAGGAGGGAGAGGGAGAGGGAGAAGGAGGATCAGGTGGAGGAGGGGGAGCAGGAGGGTCAAGCTGACCTTGACAAAGTGCAGCAGGAGAGGGATACGACCCGGTTGAGGCTCCATTCCCTTGAGGATGAGATACAAATAGAGAGAGATGGGAGGGAGAGTCTAGAGGAAGAGGTGGAGCGGCTGCAATGGGAGATAGCAGATTTGATGAAGAGCCTCCATACAATGAAGACAAAGGTGGATGCCCTAAGGCAGGAGAGGGGGGAGTTTGAGTGGATGACTGAGGAGGCACAGACAGGGACAATTATAGAGGCCCTTCAGGATGTTATCCGTCGACAATATGATGAGCTAGAGGGGCTATGGACTAGAGTGCAGAGGGCAGAGGTAGATGTGATACGAATGCAGGGGGAGAGGGATGCAACCCATCAGATGTTGGTTCCTGCAGGGTTTGGGTAGATGTACTCTGATATGATGCAATAGTGGGATAGGGTGGAGAGGGCATTTCGGGAGGCAGGGTACTATATCATGGAGCAGTACCTGCAACACAATGAGCAACTTCATACACTAAGAGTGTGCGATCTCATAGGACACAGAGTCAGCGGCTCACACAAAGCCAATAGAGAGGTGGATCAGTGGGTTTTAGGCCACCAAGAGGAGGGGGAGTGGGAGGATCAGGTGAAGGAGGGGGAATAGGAGGATCTAGTGGAGGAGGTACATATGAGGGGGGTGGAGAGGCAGGTGGGGAGGGCTAGCTCCATTTTGGCTTGTGTATCATATATTAACCCTTCGGGGCGATCATTGTACCATTATAGACATATTCATCTCTTTTGAGCTTATATACATATGATTTTGTGGTGATGGATGATGTGTCTACTTTATTATGATGGATTCTATTTATTTCCTTGTGATGTGATGTATGGATGGTAATTATGGATATGATGTGCTGACCTATTTGTGATGCAGTGTGGATGCTTATATATGTATGCCTATTATATGCCATTGACATGTTTATGTGTTCAGGATGAGTGTTTGTGCTTTTGATGTGAATATATGCTGTATATGTAGATGTAAATGATTTATGATGAATGAATAATTAGCGTAGGTGCAATCTATATGAAAAATGAATGTAATGTTGTATATATAGATATTGCAATGTAAGTTACAAATGGTATGCAAATGATGTGATCTAAATGAATGAGTGATGTACATGAATGAATTGATGTCATCTATTATAAATGGATAAATGATGCATGTAATGAAATCTAAGTGCAACTTTATGTGGTAAATGTTTGTGAAAAAATGGCAATCTAAATGAATAGTGTAATGAAATGAATAAGTAATGCAACCTAAATAAAATCTATATGAATAATGCCACCTATATGGCTAAAGTGAATGAATAATGAAAAGAGGGAATATTTCGATAGTAATACAATGATCTTAGATGGAAAATAGGAGAGGAGTGGGGGGGGGGGGGTGTTAATTGAGGACTCCATGGGATTATTAGATTAGGATTTTATGGAATGATGGTGAGAGTTGTGCACAAAAATTGTGGAGAGCCAACCTAGTTTGATATTGCCCTGGGTAACCTGCACCACTGATTATAGGAATTAGGATGCCATGAGAAACCCAAGGCGTGGACTGACTCACAGTCCAACGAGAATTCCTTACACATAGCTATGCAAGTGTTGAGAAACACTAATACAAAATTGTGGGTATCTGCAAGGAAACCCTCAAACACACCGATAGCTCTTGCACATGAGAGGGTAAGTGTTGAAACACTAGTACCAGGTCGCTGGTTTATACAAGAGAGATCCAGAACATTCCATGCTATGAAAATATGCCCCAGTATGCACCTATTGCAAACATACTTGGATATGGAAAATCCGGGCAGTCGTAGGGCAAAAGATGCAAGTCTAAATAAAAAATCCAAGAAAATCAAACAAGTCATTCATTTATGACCAACTTACACCTCTTGCCAAGAGTAGGATTAGGGTGGAGGATTAAGTTGCCAGGTGTGGGAAGGATTCATCCCTAGGGAAAAGGACAGAGCGGGTGGACTTTTGGATTAGGCAAGTGATCATATGGCTTTGAAGATTAACTTGTGGACTTAGGACTATTCTTAAGACTTCGTGAAGCTCACACAGAGGTACATAAGCTCAGTTTTGATGGGACATCCCTTATTCATGACTTAGGTGAGGACTTATCATCATATGCATGATTTATTCAGAGATGGAAATGGAAAGGATGTTGTGATGGGCAGATTGGATGGGGAGGGTGACTGGAGCACCGACCTAATAGACAATGCATCCATTTTATTTACCTTGGCGCCTGCATGGAGGTTTTCACCAAGGTACTTGTCCATAGCGCCACAAAATGATTTTCACTGATGGACGAATAGATTTTTTTATTTTTTATTTTTTGGTGTCACAGGTTGCTTGTTTGATAGGTTTTCACTAGAGTGACAATGTTTTTTTAGGATCTTTTTCTCTTTTTTTTGTATTTTTCATTATTTTTTTGACAATTAATGACTTTCTGAGGACTAGGCATAGAATCGTTTTAGGTGCATGATATTCATTGGATCATCCAGAGGATCTCCTTCAGGATTAGCCAACTGATAGGCCCTGATTCATATTTTGCTGTGATTACATATGGTCCAAGCCAATTAGGCTCGAACTTGCCCTTCTTTTCTCTTTCTTGAAGGTTTTTTTGATTTTCCATGAGCACAAGGTCACCAATTTCAAATTCCCGGGTTTTGAATTTCTTATGGTAACTCATGCGTAGACGATTCTGATACACCTGGAGATGGTTCAAGGCCTTGAAATGCCTTTCATCTAACAATTCTAGCTCTTGTAAGCGGGCAATTCTGTATTCTTCATTTGGTACGATATTTTGCAGCGATACTCTTAGGGAGGGGATCTCGATCTCAAGGGGGAGGATGTCTTTAGAGACAAAGACAAGGGAATAGGGGGTGGTGCTTGTGGGTGTGCTGATGGAGGTGCGGTAGGCCCACAAAGAAGGATGGAGTTGGAGGTGTCAATCACGACTAGCTTCATTAACTGTCTTTTCGAGGATTTTGATTAGGGTTTTATTAGAAGCCTTAGCTTGACCATTACCTTGGGGGTAATATGGGGTTGAGAAGTGATGTTGGATCTTGAATTTCTGGCAGAGTTCTTTGACATCCTAGTTTTTAAATTGTCTACCATTATCTGTAATGATAACTTTTGGAATGCCATATCGACAGATCAAGTAGTTGAGGATGAATTTGGATATCTGCTTACCAGTGGTTAAAGTAAGAGGGATAGCCTCTACCCACTTGGTGAAATATTCGGTGGTAGTGATAATGAATTTGTGTTCATTGGAGGATGAAGGGTGGATTTTCCCAATGAGATCGAGCCCCCCCTGTGAGAAGGGCTAGGGTATAATGAATGACTACAATTCTTGTGATGGCACATGGATCTTTTCACCATGTTGTTGGTAGGGGATGCATTTCTTCACATAGTTATATGCATCTACTTCCATTTTGGGCCAATAATAACCTATTCTCAAAAAATGTTTAGCCAAGGTGAGCTCACTTGAATGTGCCCCACAAATGCCTTCGTGTACTTCATGTAATGCCCATTCTACCTCTTATTTATCTAAACACCTTAGGAAGGAACCATCAAAATGCCTTCTGAATAGGGTGTCTCCAAGGATAGTGTAACGAGCACATCGACGAATGAAGTTTTGTTGTTGGGTTTTTGTAAGGTGTGGGGGAATGGTGTTGTCTTTTAGGAAAGCGAAGGTTTCTTGGTACCAGGGGGACTTGGGACCAACGAGTACACACAAAATTTCAGACTCTAGTAGATCGTATGCCAGAATAAATAGTTGCTCGACCAAGAACTCACACCTCTGACTATGTGCTGACATTTGAAGGAGGGAGCCAATGGTGGCCATTGCATCTGCAACCCTATTGTTTGTTCGCAGGACTTGATCAAACTTGATCATTGTGAAGTGCTGCTTAAGATCTTCAACCATGCTATGATAGGGGAGAAGTTTGTCATCTTTTGTTTGGTATTTGTCATTGACTTGTTTTATGACAAGTTGGGAATCACCATAGACTTGTAATTCCCTTATCTTCCACTCGATAGACAAGCATAATCTTGTAATGTGTGCCTCATATTCTACGATGTTGTTGGTACATGCAAAAGCTATCTTATATGACTTTGGGATGCAATCTCCTTGAGGTGTGATCAGCAGTATTTCTGCCCCCGATCCATTTTGGGTGCAAGAGCCATCAAAGTATAACTACCATGTGGAGGATGTGGTGACAGTCATAATAAATTCATCTAGTATTTCTGTAAGAATAGGATGGTCACCTAGAAGTGGAGCGTCAGCAAACTGGTCTGCGATGACTTGTCCCTTGATTGCTTTTCTATCTACATATTCAATGTCAAACTCGCTTAACAACATGAACCATTTAGTGGTTCTGCCAGTGAGGGTAACTTTTGACAAGAGATATTTAAGCGGGTCAATCTTAGCAATCAGTTTTGTTTTGTTGTTCAGCATATAGTGTTGCAGTTTCTGTGTACTAAATACCAATCCTAGGCATGCTCTTTCAATGGGGGTATACTTGAGTTCATACCCCACTAGTGTCCGACTGATGTAATATAGGGCACGTTCCTTCCTTTGATCATCTATTTGTGCCAATCATTCCCCCAATGCAACTGTGGTAGCACATATGTACAAAATAAGAGGTTTTCCAAGAGTAGGAGGCATAAGCACTGGAGGTGACGCCAGATATTCTTTGGGTTTGTCAAAGACCTTTCGACATAAATAGTCCCATTTGAATTTTTTGTCTTTGTGCAACAGGTGTGCAAATAGATGACATTTATCTACAAGTTGTGAAATAAAACGTCTAACAGATTGGAGTTTTCCCTGGACGCTACGCAACTGTCTGAGAGTCTTTGGTGGAGGCATTTCCATGATGGCTTTCACCTTTGCAGGATCAACCTTGATGCCTCTGCAAGAAACAATGAAGCCTAGTAGTTTTCTCGATGTGACACCAAAAACGCACTTCTTAGGGTTGAGGTGCAGTTTGTATTTTTCCAATCTTTTAAAGATCTGCCTTAAGATAGGGATGTGTTACTGTCTTGTCTTTGATTTCCCTAGCAGATCGTCCACATAGTCCTCCATAATTTTATGCAAGAGGTCATGAAAAATCATTGTCATGGAACGCTGATATGTGGCTCAAGTGTTTTTGAGGCCAAAAGGCATGACCCGGTAATAGAAAGTCCCCCATGGTGTTGTGAATGTAGTTTTATGTTGATCCTCATCTACAATCCTAATTTGATTATATCCAAAAAATCCATCCATAAGTGACAGCATCTCATGCCCTTCTGTAAGGTCCACAATCATATCTATGTTGGGATCGGGAAATCATCTTTAGGACAACCCTTATTTAGATCTCAAAAATTAGTACAGATGCAGATGCCCCTAGCGGGTTTGCCGATAGGTACAATGTTGGAGACCCATTTAGCATAGTCAATTGGTTTGATGAATTCTGCGTCCAACATTTTTTGGAGTTCTGCCTTGACTAGAAGTGCAATATGTGGATGCATTTTGTGCAACTTCTATTTTACAGGTTTTGCATCTGGGTGGACATCAAGATTATGAACCACCAAGTTAGGATAGAAACCTAGCATATCAGTATAGGACCATGCGAAATTGATTTTTGCCTCTATAAGGAAGTTGATGAAGTCTTGTTTCTGTTGCTCTGTGGGGGACTTGGCAATGAGCACGTTTTTTGGAATGTCTTCGGTGCCCATATTGACACTGTTTGTTTCTTCTATTAACAAATTTGACCTATCTTGTGGAAGATAACCAATGGTAGGGAGGTCAAGTCCCTCATCCTCAAGTGCCTTTTCCAGGTTTTCACTTTCAGATACGCCCTTTGTTTTTTCTTTTTGCTCATCCAAACGTGCCTTGGAGAGGTTTTCACCTAGGGAATCATGTTTTTTCTTTTTATTATCTTTTTTGTGGCTAAGGGCATTGACCTGACTACCAAAGTATCCTTTCTCATGTAGTTGAATACCGTCTATCCTATTGCAGTCTTCCAAATTTTGCAAAGTCAGGAGAGTAATGAGAGCGTTATCATTGGCGCATATGTCTAAAGTGGGTTTGTCTTGTTAGCCCCAGTCTATGAGTTCAGGATGGACAAGATGCAACTCGTGTGAAATGGGAGGGGTTATAGGGGTGATGGCATTGATGTGAGTGTCAAAGAAGATGTCGTTTCGTATTCATAAGGCATTTCATGGAACTCCTCTTCATCAGAGTTTTTGATATCCAAAGGACTTGAAGGGGCACCAGCGAAAGTAATCTTAGGCATCGGGGTGTACCCCAAGCCTCTATTGTACTTGTAGGAGATAGGATTTATGGGTGCTTTTCTTCCTTTCTCCTCTGGTCCTAAGCTGTGTCCTTTGTAACCCATTTTTTCAACTATAGCTGATGCTTTTGGATACTTTTTTTTTAGGTATTTTTGCTGGGTCTTCATCTTCTTCCTGATACAACTATGAAGAGACATCTGTGTCAAATATTTCCTCATCAAGTGGGCCCCATTGCTGGAAGGTGGTATCTTTGCATTGTATAACTGATTTTTGATCTTTTTTGAGTTCTTTTTGTTTGCCAAATGAATTAGGAGATAAGGGGAGGTTGCCTATTAATAATACAACCTCCAATCTGTACTCTCCACAGCCATTATCTAGGATCTTGATTTGTGTGTCTTCTTGGGATGAGGTGGAGGCAACATTTGATGTGTCAGGTGGAGGAGTTGGTGAGGGTCTATTTAGTGGGCAATGATATGGATGCTTCCCCTCTAAGAGCTTGCAATATTGAAAAGGTTGTGGATCACCTTTGATAGTGATCTCTCTTCCATTGAAGGGGAATTTGATGCATTGGTGATAAGTGGAGGGTACGGCTTGCAAGGAGTGAATCCATGGCTGATCGAGAAGGATGTTGTAGGGAAGATCAAGATCTAGTACTTGGCAAGGGGTTTCAATTGTGATAGGGCCCACTTGAAGAGGTAAGGTGATCATGCTCTTTGAAACTCTCTGCATCATCATATGCTTTTATTGTGATCCTTCCTGATGTATCTACCAGGTCCTCAGAAAGTCCCAATTGTTTTATTAATTTGTATGTACACAAATTAAGTTCGGATCCACCATCTATCAGAATACGTTTGACCATGGATGTAATTGTGGTAATGGTGTAAGAAAGGTCCTATGTTTAAGTAAGAGTTTTTGGTTTGTGTACCAAAATTTTTGACGTCTAATGAGTTGTGCTTGTGTGACCTTCATCTTCTTGATAGGTCGGTGGATTGACTTCTTAGGATGCTTATACAACTTAGGTTTATGGAACATGAGATGGACGAAATTTTGACATAAATAGGACTTTGTGTGGATGGTGACTATGATGTGACTATGTTTGGAATTGTGACTAGGATCTTGACTTGGATGATTGTTTCTTTTTGGACAAGTGTTCTTTTTTTGTAAAGTGTTTGAGGATAATGATGTGTTTTTAGTCTAATCTTGGCAAGCAAGTATCAAGCAAAGAAAACACAATAATCAAATGAATTTTAGCTCAAAGACACTCATGCTCATGTACAACATTCTTACGGCTAGCGAGGACAATAGTCATTGGATCCCAATCGGTTTCCCAGCTACGCTTACCCAGAACGGAAGCTTAGATGCTTGACCCCACTGGCTCCCCTCCACGACAGTCACTTCTCCGGGGCAGCCAAGCATCAATTCATATGAAAAATCCTCATGGTGAACTTTGTGTCTCTATTAAGGGCCGTAAAAATATGGGCAACTTCGGAGGTCCGACCTCCTGCACCAATGAATAGAAGGTTTTTGGCCACTGTGCACAAGGTGTTTAATATGTCTTCTCGTTAGGAGCTACCCTTCGTAGTTGTGCAAGCACAATTGAGCCCTATAGCCCAATGAAACACCAAGAACTTAATAGTCACGCAAGCGTGATTAAGATCTCTAGGATCCTACTAAGCACCCAATGTGAGAGTGAACTCTCATATAGCCCCAACCATTGACTCTTTCATCATCAATGGCCTATTTATTATAGTGAGTTGGGAACTTCAGGTCAGGGTGTACTCACTTGGGCCATTCCCCTCTTACCTTCTCAAAGAGAAAGTTGAGAGGGCAGGCCCGCTAAGGGTAAGCAGGAAATCAAACATGAAAAGCTTGGAGGGTCTAGATTTCTAATCATCTAGCTAAATGAGAGCATACTCTCTTACCTTTACACTTTTCACAAAACACAAAAGACAATGGTTTATTTACTCTCTAATTAGATCTAGGTGCCTCGTTAAGAAAAGACACACTATTTGGTTGGAACTCCTAGGCAACCTGCAAAACAATTGGATTAGTAGTTTTTTGTGTTTCTTAGGTCTTGGACAATCGAAGAAGCTGCAACACTCATAAAAAATAAATCAGTAGCTACTAACCTGCAGAAACAATGCACGCATTGAAGTGCAGTAAGTCCCACTGAAGCGCCTGCACAGTTGCCAAAATGCCTGCGTACACGCCGCAGTGGGCCGAAACCTAAACAAATAAAAGAAAATTAACACAAATAGAAATCATGATTTATACCTGTCTGTCGCGTTATTCTGAATTGATCCCACTAAAGCGCCTGCTCACGCGCTAAAATGCGTGCGCTCGCAGTGAAACGCCCGCACTCACGCTGAAACACTGAAACTTGAAAATAGTCGTGCTGATGCAGTTTCTCTCATGCTGAAACGTGAGTGTACATGCTAGAACGCGTGTGCTTGCGCTGAAAAGACAAAAAGAGTTAGTAGATTTAAAAAATGAAAGCAAATTTTTTTTTTTGAATTTTAAGTTGGTCACGCTAGTGCACCCGCGCTCGTGCTGATGCGCATGCGCACACGCCGAAAGGTCTATCTGTCACGCTGAACCCAAATCGCTCATGCTAATTTGCAGGCGCTCATGCTATTTCGATACCTGGGACTTGCACACTCACAAAAAATCACAAAAATGTTAGATTTAGGGACATGGGTCCCACCGGGCATACCAAAATGAAGATGGTAAAAAGAAGCAAGGTGAATTTAGGTGGTTAGTATGCAAACAAAACACTAAAACATATTAAAACATGGAACATAAATCAAACCACATGAAAACATGAAGACAATGCTTATACCTTGCAAACTTTTACCTTCTCCCTCGGATGGAGCTTGGATGAAGTCGAAGTGTGCCCAAATACCTCCAACATGATGTTGATTTGCTCCTAGATTGCTTGATGTAGTTGGATCTCCAATATTGTACACAAATGGATTTGATAGATTAAGGATTGAAGGATGAAATGGCTAAGTATGGATGAATGCTAATTCTGGCATGGTAAGGATGCAAGGATGGTTTCCTAGGCACAAACTAGTAGCATGGATTTACTAAACTTAGAGATGATATATGAGGGAATGAAGTCCTCAACTTATAGGAAGAGAGGAGGAGAAAATGAGGGCTAAGATTGACCCAAGATGGAAGGTCAGGATTCCCTGTGAGCCCACACAAGGCCCAAGAGGAGGTGTGGAGACCAAGAGATATGCCTTAAAGGCATTTCTTGTCTCCACACTCCTCAAGGTTCATTGGGAAGACTTCCCAATGTGCCTTGAGAAGAACAAGAGATAAGATATTCCTTGAGGGATGAAAATGAAGAATTAAAAAATCTTCAAAAGGGATGCTCATGGGGATTGGAGGAATAAGGAGGAATTAAAAATTCCTTGGAAGATGAGATACTTAAAGGAATGTGAGATTTTGAAAATCTCACATTCAGCTAGGAAAATAGCATTTAAGGAGAGTGGTTGGATGGAAGGGACAAGGAGTTGACTTTGTGGTAATCATGATGATTAGCCACTAGCAACTCATTAGGAGAGGGATTAGAGGAAAGATTAGGTGGTATTAGGGTAGATAAGATTTGTGGAAGTATTTGACTAGGAGAGAGAATGAGTGGAGGGAATTAAAAATTAGAAGAATAATGCTAAGTGAGTTTAGGGAGTTTCTAGAAGAATTTTTTAGGTTAATGATGGATTAGGAAAAAGGTGATTTGTAGGAATCACTTAGGTTAACTAATTAATTGAAATTAATTAGTTAAGAGGAGGAATTTGAGGAGTTTTAATATTGAGGATTTTTAGAAGAATAAAAGGGGATTGATTTATTAAATAAATCAATCAATAGACTATAGTGACAATATTAATTATAATTAATTAATATTGAGGAAGAATTAAAAATTGGCATAATTAATAAATTAATTGTGTCAAGAACTTTAAAAATTATTAAAATAATTATTTTTAAGTGTCTACAGATATATGAATTGATCAACATCCAAACTATGGCGGGATATAATGCAGATTGATTGATTCTGATAAAATCTAAGACAATGACTACAACAAGTATGTCAAAGATTGATAACTATTGGTAAGTTGCATATTTCCTGCTAAATGGTTCGAAGCAATGGATGCAAAAGATGAAATGGATTAGCTAGGATAGATGGAAGCAATAGATGCGATATGATGGATAGATGCGTGAAGCGATCTCATAGATGGAAGAACCCACTTTTTTTAGATAGCACTTGTTTACCAAGTTTTCACTGTCTAAATTTATTGCATTTTTTTCCATATTTGATTTTTTCTTCTTTTGTTTTCACTGTTTTATGCTTTTGAGGGAGTTTTATGCTTTTCTGATTTTTATTGATTTCTTCAGGACTTTATATGCTTTTTACTGATTTTTTCAAGACTTTATATCTCAAGCATAGAATTTATTGAGATGGATGGAATTGATAGGTTCATCAAACCAATCACCTTCAGGGGTAGATAACTTGTATGCTCCTAAGCCATATGCTGCTACTATGACAAAATGACCTAACCAATTTGGTTCAAATTTACCCTTTTTTTCCCTGTCTTGCTGAGTTATTGGATTCTCCCTTAGAACTATATCTCCAATCTGAAAAATGCATGACTTGAATCGGTGATTATAACTTCTCACAATTCTTTGTTGCATTTTGGTGACATTCCTAAATCAGGTCAAGTTCTTGAAGTCTAGAAACTTGTTATTCTTCTTTTGGTATAAGACCTTTCAAGGACACTCGTAGAGAAGGTATCTCTACTTCTACTGGTAATATGGCTTCTAATCCATAGACTAAGAAATATGGAGTTTCCCCCATTGGTGTGCGGATGCTGGTTCAGTATGCCCAAAGAGTAGGATTTAACTAAATGTGCCAGTCTTTACCAGCTTCATTGATTGTTTTCTTCAAGATTTTCAAGATGGTCTTGTTTGATGCCTCAACTTGACCATTTCCCTGTGGATAATATGGTGTAGAAAACCTATGTTGGACATGAAATCGCTCACATAGTTCCTTCACATCTTGATTCTTAAATGATTGTCCATTATCAATGATAATGGTCATAGGGACTCCATGATGATATTTGTTTTCCTATCACTTTCGTCAAAGGTATTGCTTCAATCCATTTAGTGAAATACTTAGTAGTAGTTAAAATGAACTTATGTCCATTAGAGGATGAAGGATTTATCTTACCTACCAAATCAAGGCCCCATTGAGAAAATGACCATGATCCTACCATAGGATGCAATTCTTGTGCTAGTGCGTGGATGGGATTCTCATGGATCTGGTATTGCTTGCATTTCTTGGCATATGTGAATGAATCTCTCTCCATAGTAGGCCAATAGTAACCCATACGAAGAAGTTTCTTAGCCAGTGGTAATCCACTTGAGTGTGTGCCCTAAATACCTACGTGAATTTTGTTAAGAACTTTCTTAGATTCTTCTTGTTTGAGACATCTCAATAAATTGCTATCTAGAACTTGCCTATATAAGGCATCAACAATAATTGTATAGCAGGATGACTGATGGATAAAATTTCTTCTCTGATTGCGAGATAGGTGAGGAGGAAGGATATTCTCTTTTAAGTATTGATAAGTTTGGTCGTATAAGGATTGATCGGTTCCGGATATGTGGAAAATCATGTGGGTATGCTAGGATTCAATGGTAGGTTTCAAGATATCTTCCACCAGGAATTCGTAATGTTGTTGATTCTCCTAATTGTGCAATAGAGATGCTATTGTAGCCATTGCATCTGTTGCTTTTTTCTCATTTCTTGGGATCTGAGTGAATGATACTTCTTCAAAGTGTTATTTAAAATCTTCTACCAACTATTTGTAGGGCATGAGATTGTCATCCTTAGTTTGATAATCATCATTTATTTGGTTGATGTTAAGTTGTGAATCACCATAAACATGTAATTCCTTAATGTTCCATTCAATAGCCATTTTGAGCCCAATAGTCAATGCTTCATATTCTGCAAGATTGTTTGTGCATGGAAACCTCAGTCTATATGATTTTGGAATTGTGTGTCCCTGAGGTGTGATGAACAAAATTCCTACGCCTGATCTATATTGTGTATTAGAACCATCAAAGTACAACTCCCAAAATTTTGTAATTATTGTCAGAATGTCTGCATCAAAAAATTTGATGTACAATGATATGTCATCTTGTAAGGGTTCTTCAACTAATTGATCAGCAATGACCTGTCCTTTTATAGATTTTCAATCAACATATTCTATATCAAACTCACTTAGTACCATAACCCATTTTCCCAGTTTGCCTATCAAAGTTGACTTGTTCAAAAAATACTTTAGTGGATCTATTTTTTCTACCAGTTTCACAAAATGAGTCAACATATAATGTCATAGTTTCTGAGTTACAAATACAACTGCTAGACATGTCTTCTCTATTGATGTATAGTTCAATTCATAGCCTACAAGTGTTCTACTGATTTAATAGACTGCTCTTTCTTTACCTTCTTCATCATGTTGTGCTAAAAGAGCTCCTAATGATACATTTGTCGCTAAGATATAAAGCAACAATGGGTTCCCTTTGATTGGTGATACAAGTACTGGAGGATTCATGAGATATTCTTTGATTTGCATAAACACCTCTTCACACTTTTGATTCCATTTAAATGGAACATTCTTATGTACAAGATGAGTGAATGGATGACATCTATCTGCTAATTGAGAGATAAATCTTCTAATTGATTGCAATCTCCCTTGTAGAGAACATAATTGATTGACATTCCTAGGCGACTCCATTTCCATGATAGCTTTGACCTTTTCTGGATCTACTTCAGTTCCACGAGTTGATATAATGTACCCAAGAAGTTTTCCAAAGGTTACTCAAAATGCACATTTCTTTGGTTTCAATCATAACTAATATTGTTCAAGCCTATCAAAGATCTTTCGCAAGATGTTCAAATTTTCTTTCCTTGTATGAGATTTTGCAAGTATATCATCTACATAATCTTCCATAAATGTATGCATCATTTCATGAAATTTTTTTGTCATGGCTCTTTGATAAGTTTCTCCTACATTCTTAAGCCCAAATGGCATAATATTCCAGCAATAAGTACCCCATGCACAAGTGAATGCTATCTTTTCTTGATCTTCAGTGGAAATTCTTATTTGATTGTATCCTGAGAATCCATCCATTAATGAAAACATCTCATGTCCTACCGATAAGTCCACAATTATATCAGTGTTGGGTAGTGGGAAATCATCTTTGGGACACGCCTTGTTCAAATCTCTGAAATCAGTGCAAAATCTTATGCTTTTATCTGGCTTTGTCACTGGCACAATGCTTGAAACCCATTCTAGATAGGCAACAAGTCTTATGAAACCCACATCCAATAGTTTCTTTAGCTTAGCTTTTACAAGGAGAGAGATGTGTGGATGCATCTTCCTTAGTTTCTGTTTAACTGGTTTTGCTTTTAGATCCACATTGAGATGATGCATGATAAGATCTGGATCAAGTCCTTGCATATCTGCATAGGACCAAGCAAAATTTATATGTCTTTGTCTAAAGAATTCTATGTATTCTTTCCTCTCTTCATCTGATAATTATGCAGCAGGATGAAGTATCTTGGGATCTTTTGGTGTGCCAATATTTATTGCTTCTATTGGCTCTATTAGAATAATAGATCTCTACTAAAAATATGTAGGGAGGATGTCAAATTTTCCATCTTCTGGCACCTCAAAGAGGTTTTCACCGTAAGATACGTCCTTTATTTTTCCTCTTGATTGATCTAGTGTTCACATTCTCTTGACTGCAAGAAATGTTAATTGATTTCATGATGGAAAATATCTTAGGTGTTATGGGTTTGACATCATTAAGATATACAACTAAGTCATGGTCATTAGAAAAGACATCCAATTCAGGGTTTTTTTGGTTATCCCAATCAATTAGTTCTAGATGAAGAAGGGGTAAGTCATAGTTATTATCATTATTTTTGATTAAGGAAAATCAGGTTTTAAGGGATCCAAAACCCACTTACAATACGAAAGATGAGCAAGAAAGAAACTGGAGAAGATAAGACCAAGACAAAATGGTTGCAAAAGACCAGCACAAAAACCAATAGCTAGGACAGAAGGACATCAAGGAGCTAACAAGATATTGGCATCCAAAACCCAACATTACATTTCAAATGAAAAATTTTATAGACTCCTCAGCATTTTGAACCAAAAGCATCATGGCCTTAGCTGCTTCTCTCAGATCATTGCTCTCGTGTTTCAGCTGGATGTCTTTCATTTTGGTCTCCATATCAGTGGTAGTCTGCCTGGTCCTTCGCCTAGAGATTTGATGGGTGGAGCTGGAGGTCAGTACATCTTCAATGATTACCAAGTTCTTATCCTAATTTTTCCTCTCTAAGTGATCCACCAAGGCATTCATATTATGTGACGAAACTCTTAAGACCTCAAGGCTATGGTTCATGAAACTTTTCAACGCCTTCTCGGTTTGAGAAACCTGAGTGATGATGTTATCTTTATCTACCTCAGCCTTTTCTTTTACAATTTTGATAACATCCTCCAGATGTTTCAAATCCCCTTTTATCAGGTCTTTTTCTGACCAGTCCTGCATTTCAATTTCCTCCTCAGCTTCACTGGTTTCCATCTCCTCACTCTTTTTCCCTGAATTTGTTTCCTTAATCAGATTGTGTATCTTATTTTCCACGTCCCTCTATTTCCTTTGAATGCTAGTTATGTTGTCAATAACCCACTTCTGGAAATTGATGGATTCCAAAGTGCTATTTCAGGCAATATTCATAATAGTATTCGCCGACTCCCTACCCTGCTCAGTGCCCACAAAATTTGGATTGTCTTCCTCCATAGAGTTTGGGGCGACAGTCCTGCTATCTGAGCCCATAGGGTTAGAATAAGGGTTTTCAGAATTAACATCTTTTTTCCCTTCTTCCTCTTCTCCAACATTCTCTTCCTTCTCAATCTCCATTTTTGTCTCAATATCCTTCCCCTTTTCCTCCTCCAAATCATAATGCACCTCTGTTTCCACATTATCTATATCAGCTCTCTATTTTTTATGGGTAGGGGCATTAGACTGGTCATCATCAGACTCGAAATCTTTACAGCTCTTAGAAACATGTGCATTGGTTACCAGGTCATCATCCTTGGTAGCCCTAGCTTTCTCCTTCAGGTATTCATAAATGAGCAAGATAAGCCCCTGATGGGATATGGGGTAAGAATTAGGCTTTTTGGCGTGATCAGCCAAACTCTCATTTAGAGAAGAAGCTAAGTAAAATGGCAAGGAAATCTTAACCCCATGGTGGAAATGATTAAGAATTGAAAAATGATAGTTATAGATTCTGGTAAATCTACCATCAACAGTAAGAAACTCCATCAAGACCCTTAAAAATTTCTGCCAAAAAGATTTTACATGCTGGGGAAGGTAGTAGGAGATGTTGTCTTTCTTGGCCAGCCTAGCCTTCTCATCCTTCGATTTCGAGAAGTTTTTAAATGCTTCAGCAACATACTTCCAGTCTCTATAGAATTTTGTGCCCTCCTTCTAAAGACCCATGACCTCTGCAACCAAATCCTCATCAATTTTCCATGTCTCCCCAAACAAGGTGACTTTGTTGCTATTCCAACCCCTAGTAAAGCCATGAGATACCGAATTTTTGCTTGCATGCAACTTTTCCATATAGTCAGTGAAACCATATCTATGAAGCCTCCTCCATACTTTCTGTTCACTCTTCCAGTTTTCACAGCCAGAGGGCTCATTCCTATTTAAATTACCTCCCATATTGAACAACAAGTCAAAGTACCCAAATGTGTATCTCACAATCTGTAGTTTTAACCACAAGTTCTTGTGCAAAATTCTGGAATAACAGAATAGAGTCCCTTCCGTGGTTTTAAAAATAATGATAATGGCTGCACAAAACTGACACTTATTATTATAATCCCCATCACACTTTTGATCATGAAACCGATGCCTAAAAGCAGTCATTAACTGATAGTTCATTTGCCCCCAAACTCTATCTTTGATATCCAGACCCCAAAAAATAATCATGATTTTAAATTGACCCATTGATGCGATCAAATAATAATTGCTCTCTAACATCCCTTTTACAATGGGTCTCTCCGATATATTTAACCTCCACCTCTAAATTGACCCCTTCATTAGCTAAAAGGTCCGCAACCTTATTGCCTTCCCTTAGAGTGTGAGTTATGAGAATACTAACATAGTCATTTAATAAATTTTTAGCACTTTCAACTAAATTAGTAATATTCCAAGATACAGAACTAGTACCTTTAAGGGCCTGGATGATATTGAGGGAGTCCCCTTCCAGCCAGATTTTTTTAAATTTGAATCCCTGAGCAAGCTGGAGACTTTTTAGCATAGCCGGAGCTTCAGCCACATGATTATTTTGGACCCCAAAAGGAGAAGCAATAGCCGCAATACATACACCTTGAGTATTTCTGATGACTCCTCCACCACCGGACTTCCCAGGGTTGCCTTTAGCTACCCCATCAAAATTCTCCTTTATCCATTCATGATCAGGAAAATGCCAAACAATATTATCTCTCCTATTCTTATTGTATGATCTACAAACCTTGTGGATTAAGTTCCATTTAGTAAGGATGCCTTTTTCAATTTCATTCATATCAGTAAAAAGCCATTGTTTATTGTTCCTTTGGGGAATATTTATGTTTTCTTTTATAGCCCTGCAAAATTTTTCAAAGACCACCTAAGAGGTGCACTTAGCTTCCCTAAATAGTCTGTTATTTCTCTCTTTCCAGATTCCCCAGCAAGTCATGGGGAGGATCAGGGACCAAAGGTTCTTGATAAGAGGAAATTTGGTGGGGAAGGTCCATTGCCATATAATTTCCTTGAGACTCTTGTGCATGACCCAATCAACTTTCTAATTCACCCAAAACTTACTCCATATTTCCCAAGTGAAGGAGCAATGAAAAAATAGATGATCAACTAATTCTTCCTCTTTCTGGCATAGCTCACACCTATTAGGGAACATAAAACCTCTTCGGACCAAGTTGTCAATAGTAAGAATCCTATTGTGAGTAGCAAACCAAAGGAACATATTGACTTTATGGATAAGAATCATGTTCCAAACTTTGCCCCATATAGGGTTACTAGTCTGAGTGAAAGTGTTTTTGTAGGTAGAAGCAACCGTAAAGTCACCTCTTGGATTACTCTTCCAAAGAAAAACATCATCATAATCTTTGTTAATGGAAAAAGACAGCATCTCCTGCTGGAGCTAGGAAAATCTAGCATATATAACATCAAGCCTAACCCATTTGTTCTTCTTCCAGTAGTCACACACCATAGGCCCAAACCTCCTTTTACATTCCTCAATAAATTGACTACTGCCTTGATCAAAGAGAGGTTCATTGTTCATCCAAGGATCCTCCCAGAACCTTATTTTGTCACCTTTTCCAAGGACCCATCCAGCTCCAACTTTGGTCACTCTTATGGATTTGATAATACTATTCCAAATGAAGGATCCAACAGGGATGTCTTCGGAGTTGAGAAAATGCTGGAGAGGCTGATTTTGAATATATTTGTCAAACCAGATCCGGTTCCAATCTTTCTTGATGTCATAAGCTCTCCATATTTGTTTAGCAAGTAGAGCTTTATTAAAAGTTTTTAGAGCTTTAATGCCAAGCCCTTCTTTGCTCTTTGGTTTACACACTTTGTCCCAAGCTACCAAGGATATTCTCTTTTTTTCTTCAACCCCTGACCAGAGAAATCTCTTCTGGATTCTTTCTAAGGCTTCAACAAATTTAGCTAGGATACCAAATAGACTGAGAGCATAAACAAGGAGATTCTGGAGAGTAGCTTGAAGGAGCTGCAACTTTCCAGCCTGAGATAAAATGGATCCTTTCTAGCCAACAAGTTTTTTGTTGAGTTTGTCAATTAGCATATTCCAGAATGAATTTGGGGGAGCTAATCCCAAGGGGAGATCCAAGTAAGTGGAGGGGAGCATTTCCACCTTGCAACCAATAATTTTAGCAATTCTTTGTTGTCTTATGATTAGAGTGTTCATGAAGTATATAGCCAATTTGTCCCAATTGACTTGCTGGCTAGTAGCTAATGAATAAGAATTAAGAGCACCTTTAAAGGCAACAACCTCCCCAACATAAGAATATCCCATTAGGATAGTATCATCAACAAACTATTGGTGAGAACAAAAAACATTAGCAAAGGAAGGTTGCAGGCCTTTGATAATTTTATTCACTTCCAATTTTTGGATCAATCTGCTCATGCTCTCCGCCAGGATGGTGAAAAGAATAGGATATATGGGATCTCCTTGTCTGAGCCCCCTTGATGATTTAAATAATTTAGTAGGAGATCCATTAATGAGAATTGAAAACATAGGAGTGGAGATTAACTCTCTAATAATTTTGATTATCTTCTCATCAAATCCAAAAGCCTCCATGATTCTGAAAAGAACTTGCCAATCCACTCTATCATAAGCTTCTGTCAGATCCAACTTTATCATAAATCCTTCTTTATTAGCAGCATTGATGGAGTGAATATTCTCGTGCACAAGAATGATAGAGTCCAAAATCTGCCTGTCAGGAACGAAACCTTTTTGCTCCTCAGAGATGATGAAGGGGAGGACAACCAAAATTCTAGAAGTCAAAACTTTAGATATGATCTTATAGAAAGAGTTACATAGACTTATTGGCCTAAATTTTCCCATTGAGTCTGCCCCAGCCACCTTAGGAATTAAGGCAATAAAAGTGGAGTTGAATTCCTTAAGGATTCTTCTTGAACCAAAAAATTCTTTTACCGCATTGACCGTGTATTTTCCCACAATATGCCAAAATTCCTGGAAGAAAAACATAGGGAAGCCATCAGGTCCTGGAGCCTTATCCCCTTGAAAGGATAAGACAACTTTTTTAATTTCCCCAGCATAGGGGATAATAGAAAGGGCCTTATTTTGATTAGGATTAATGATCTTGGGGATGATGTCAACTAGATCTTGTTGTTGGGTATAATCAATATCCTTGCTCCCGGTGAGGAGTTGAGAAAAGAAGCTAACAACTTCATCCCTAATATCATCCTCATTAAGAAGAATTTTGTCCTCAACAATTAATCTGGAAATTCTGTTTGCAACTTTATGTTTCAAAGAGGTCATGTGGAAAATTTTTGTGTTTTTGTCCCCAGCCTCCAGCCAAATTGCCCTAGATCTCTGCCTCCAATAGATTTCCTCCCTAGAAATGATATTGTGAAGTTTGACTAAAACATCATCTTCTGCAGCTTTGGGATACTTTTTATAGCCATCTTTCTATATAGAGTTTTGGATCTGTTCTAATTCCTCCTTCAGCTTTTTCTTTGAGTAAAAAATATCACCAAAGACCTTCTTGTTCCATATCTTAATGT
This sequence comes from Cryptomeria japonica, assembly GCF_030272615.1. Taxonomy (NCBI): domain Eukaryota; kingdom Viridiplantae; phylum Streptophyta; class Pinopsida; order Cupressales; family Cupressaceae; genus Cryptomeria; species Cryptomeria japonica. Next base: position 597,352,635 of record NC_081410.1, read on the forward strand.
TATCATTGATGTTTCTAAGTTTTCTAGTAACTTTATATATGGCAGTTCCATTCACATCAATATTCCACCAGTTGGCAATAGAATTATCAAGAGAGGGGTGAGAGATCCACATTTTCTCAAACCGGAAAGGGAAACTCTATTTACTCTTAATGGACTCAACAACAAAGGCAATGGGATAATGATCCGAACCAATTCTATTGATTACTGACAGGGAGCATCTATGAGAAAGAATCCAATCATTAGTCACAAGGGATCTATCAAGTCTTACCTGAATGAGGTCTTCACCATCCCTGTGATTAGACCAGGTGTAAGAAGCTCCAGTAAGATCCATATCAATAAGAGCATTGACATTGATGAAGTCCATCAAATCAGATCTGCTATCCAGTTGGGCTTGAGTTCCTCCAGATTTATCAGTACCTTGTAGAGGAGTATTGAAATCTCCCATCAAAACCCAACTTTTCTTAGGGAAAGATCTTCTTTTCTGCTAGATTTTATCCCAAAATTTGCTCCTAGCAGATTTGGAATTAGGGGCATAGATATTTGTGACCACCCATTCCTTTCCTTCATAGATGCTTTTAACTTTCATGGATATAATGTTACCATCTTCATCAATCGTTTCTCCTAAAATAGTTTTCTTGTTCCAGAAAATAGCCACCCCACCAGATGCCCCATTCGAGCTGCTACTATAGACCCCTCCATTTTTAAAGAAGTTTAAATTCTCCACTTTCTCCTTACTCATTTTGGTTTCCTGAATAAGGATAATATCCGTCTTTTGGTCTCGAATGAGATTCCATAATATATCCTGTTTATTGAGACCATTGAGGCCTCTGATGTTCCATGATATTACCTTCATTTGGATACATGGGGGTAGAATTCCTGTATAGTTCACTGCCTTCCATCAGCTATGTTTTGCTTGCTCTCCTGATCCCTGTGCCATTTCATGGTTTTACATCCCTACGGAGATTTGGAGACACCAATATCAGCCTTGGACCTGGTCCTAGTTTTCACCCCATTAGGGCATCTTGCCTTCTTGTTTTTCTTTTTTCCATTCCCTGTTATTTCTCCCTCATGGTCCTCTCTGGGCTCATCTTGCATGTTACTCCACAACTCTCCTCTTTTCTAGGATAATGTGGGCGTATCAACTCCAATATTCTAGAATAACACATTTAGATTAACCTTAGGCGATCCAAACTTGTTATTCCTTCCAAGTTTAATTTCATGTCCTTCAAATTCATTTAGGCACTCTTCATCTCTTTTTGTTACTGAAAATTGAGGGGCCTCATGATGAGATTCAGTGACATTCTCTATCTCACCTTCTTCAAGAATCTCTTCACTGATAACATTCTCTTCCTCCCGAGCCTGTAGAGCTTCAAAAGTATTGACTATTTTGATCTCAAACTCACTGATTTCATTCTTTTCATCTTTCTTCAATGGGGGAGTCTTAAGAGGTTCATTTCTATCTCCTTCTAAGAAGTCTAGTATGTTACCAGGACTTCCACTTCTTCCTTCCACTTTACTACCTTCCTTATTATTTTTCTTTTCTTTCCAAACCTGTTTATGGGTATTAACCGTCACAGGTTTCTTAGGGTTACTAGGGAAAGCCTTAGCCCAGTGACCAACTTTTTTACAAGAGAAGCACACAAAGGGGAGGGACTTGAACTCTATTGTCTATTCCCATAATCCAAGTTTGGAGTTTATATCAATAGAACTAGGGAGATCCATCTTCTACAAAATATTGACACAAATGCGTGCATAAACTAGCCTTTTTCGAGCTGTAGTCATTGGATCTATCGCAACAATCTCCCCAAAGGAGTTTGCAATTCTTGAGAAAACATCCTCAACCCAAAATTCCATCGGCAAGCCAGACAACCTTACCCAGACCAGAGAAGATTGAAAGAAAGAGTCTTTGAGTTCCATATTAGGAGACCATTTTCTCATAGATAAGGAAGAGTTACCAAATACCCAAGGAGCACCGCTTAATGTTGCTTCCATATCTTCCCCACAAGAGAAGGAAAAAATGAAAAAACCTCTGGACAGGGCAGAAACATCAACCTGACCTTTCATCCTCCATTTTCTCTTAACAAAAGACCTAACATCCTCAATATTGGGTCGTGGTCCAACAAACTTCCCCACCAGAGAGAAAGCCATTAAAGAGATGCTATGTTCGATAACCAAATCTAGAACCGCAATAGCAAGTTTACCCATTTTTCTATCAGAGATGTTTTTCACAAAGGGAAATGACGATTTACCAGCCGATTTTCCAGTTGATTTATTTGCAAAAAGACTACTCCAGGGTTTGAGGGCTTTCACCTCCGTGATATTTTCTGAGTCAACTTTCACAGCCTTGGGACCCGATTTTGGAGAATCGATCATCTTTTTGCGGTCAGGAGGAGGGTCCCATTGCCATGGGTCCCCATCTAGTTTCCCATCCTCATCATCCATCGCTTGTACTTGAGCTACAGACACAGAAGAACTAGAGGACCCAACCTCGTTGTTCCCTCCATTTCCAGAATTCAAATTTCCCCCCTTTGCTTGCGTTGTTCTCTCTATTTTTTTCGGCTTTATGTAGTGATTGTTAATATGGATATTTAGTTATCGTCATTGTTAGGTGCTTCAAGATTCATGACATAATAGTCATAATTTGGCATAGAGTAGGTAATGTGATATATAGAATTCTCTTGAGGATAGTCTCTCCCAAGTGTTCTCTAATCAGTTCTAACAAAATCAGTATTGGTATTTTGTTGTTCACAATAAAGTGACTCTTTATCTGATGTTTGTTCCTCAAACGAATGGATTATATCAACAGATACATCTTTAACACTGCAAGTTCCTTCTTGATTAATTTCAATAGATTTATTTGTATTTTGAAGTTGACATACTTGTGTACATGACATAGAGGATTCTTTGCTATCTTCTATCTTCTTTCGAAGTCAGTTTCTTCTAGACTAATAGTCAATCTCGCTTGACTATTTTTTAGTTCTTCCATACCTTAGTACGTCTTGCTCATCATTTGATAGAAATCTAATATTTCTTGATACTTGATCAATATCTATTTGTGTTTCTTGTGGTGTTACTTCTTGTTCTTTTTCATCCTCTTTCTTTTGTTGTCTTGTATATGCCTCTTTTCTCTGAATTTTGAGTTCTTCTTGTCTTCTTTCTAGCTCTATCTTTTGTTTTGTGAAAGACAAGTCTTTATTTGTAATAGCTTCTTGCTCTTCATTCTTTTCTGCACTTGATACACTAGATGATAAATCTGAACCCCATTCATAATCATTTGAATCTGTCTTTGAACCATTGTCTAGGATTACACCACTATACCATAGAGTAATATTGTATGGTGCAAATAGTTCTTTGATTTTGGCCATCTCTTCTTTCACTACTTCTAGAATATCTTTCTTAGATTCAACAGTTGTTTGTATTCCTTGAACTTGTTTGCAAGATTCTTCTTCTCTTTTGATTGCAAGTTCTTCCTGTTGTTTCTCATATTCTTCTTGTTTTTTCTTATTGGCTGCTATTTCTGCTGCTTGGTGTAGCTTTTCTTGCCATGGTTCTTCTTTAGTGTTTGCTTTCTTTCTCTACTTTGGCTGTTGATAATTTTTTTTTTTTTATTTGATTTTGGATATCCAAGTCCTGATTTATCTTTTTTAGATTGTGAGTGAGGACAAATAGTTTTTGAATGTTGAAATGTGGTGACTGATCAGCAAAGTATTATACACTCAGCACGTATCCTTGTTGAGGTCAGGGGCCGGGTCGGGCCCTGGGCAGGGGTTCGGGGGTGGGAGCCCTCGAGAAATTTTTTTTGGGTATTTTTGTTATGAAAACCAAAATTGTAATAAAACCCTAAAAAGGCCAACTTTGTTTTTGCCCTAAAAACACATGTTATAAGCGGTTGGGATGCTTAAGGCATTGTAAGGTTGATGTACTATTTTTGCTAGATAATAAGAAAGATTGGACGACTGTGTATGGTGGATGTAACCCATTCTGGGTGAACCACGTTAAATCTCTGTGTTATCTATGTCCTGTTTTATTTCTTTATCTTTTGTATTTAAATATGCATATAATTGTTAGTTCATATTTGCTTCGGATTTGCTTGAAACCCTAACAATTGGTATCAGAGTGAGGTATTCTGTAAATTGGCAGGACTCTCAGATATGAGGGGGAGCAATGGAGGATTCCAAATTCAAAGTCAAAAAGTTTAACGGCCAGAATTATCAGTTATGGAAAATGCAGATGGAGGATTACTTGTATCAAAAGGATTTGTGGCGGCCATTGGAAGGAAAGGAAAAGAAAGTGACCACAATGTCAGATGAGGAGTGGGACATTTTAGATAGAAAGGCATTGGGATCCATTTGATTGTGCCTTGAGCCGTTTGTAGCATTCAATATAAAAGAAGCAAAAATGACTGTAGATTTGATGGAAACATTGGCTAAGCTGTATGAGAAACCCTTGGCTTCAAATAAGGTATTTCTTATGAAGCATTTGTTTAATTTGAAAAGGAGTGAGGGAGGATCTATAGCGGATCACTTAAATGAATTTAATACAATTACCATTCAATTGTCTTGGGTAAAAATTACCTTTGTAGAAGAGGTTAGGGTTCTTTTGATTTTATGTTCTTTGCCAGAAAGCTGGAATAGCTGGGTTATGGCTGTAAGTAACTTTGTCTCTGGTAAAAACACTTTGGTATTTGATGATATTGTTGGTGTTATCCTAAGTGAGGAAATGCGAAGGAAAAGCATAGGTGAGACTCCAACATCATCAAGTAGTGTTTTGAATGTAGAGAATAGAGGAAGATCAAAGGAAAGAGGAAAAGGCCCTTGGAATGAGAAGTCATGAGGGAAGTCAAAGAAAGGACGCTTTGAATCTAGAGGAAAGAAAGATTGCTGGTACTGCAGAAAGCCTGGTCATCTAAAGAAAGACTATTGGTCTTGGAAAAACAAAGAAGGAGACAAAAATGAAAATGATAGTAAGGAAGCTAATATTGCAAGTAATACTTTACAAGATGCTTTAATCTTATGTTTGGATAATGTTAATGATTCCTGGGTAATAGATTCTGGGGCTTCATTTTATGCTACACCCCATAGAAAATATTTTCTAGATTATGTTCAAGGTGATTTTGGACAGGTATATTTGGGTGATGATGAGCCCTATCAAATTGTTGGAAAAGGAAAGATAAAGATCAAGTTGCAGAATGGAAATGACTGGTTTCTGCAGGAGGTAAGACATGTTCCTAACTTAAGAAGAAATTTAATTTCTCTAGGGCAACTAGGTAGTGAAGGTTGCATAGTTACCTTTTCAAACAATATCTGGAAGGTCAGTAAAGGATCATTAGTAGTAGCTAAAGGTGCAAAGGTAGGCACATTATATCTGTGTACTAGTAACACTTACTCTACCTTAGCTGCTACAGATAAAGTTACTGCAAGGACAACAACAATAGATTTTGCAAGAACAGATTCGATAATGTGGCACCATAGGCTTGGGCACATGAGTGAGAAAGGGATGAAAATCCTTCACTCCAAAAATCTATTGCCAAGACTAAAGAAGATTGATTTAGAGTTCTATGAAAACTGTGTTTATGGCAAACAGAAAAGAGTTAGATTTCTCAAGGTTGGGAAAGAGAAGAAGAGTGAGAAGTTAGAGCTTGTGCATTCAGATGTATGGGGACTGACTCAGGTATCATCTCTTGGTGGCTCTTGTTATTATGTTATTTTTATTGATGACTCAACCAGAAAAACATGGGTATATTTCCTAAAACAAAAATTAGATGTTTTTGAAACTTTTAAGAAATGGAAAGCTTTGGCTGAGAATGAGACAGGAAAAACGTTGAAGTGTCTCAAATCGGATAATGGAGGTGAGTATTGCAGCAAAGCATTTGAAGATTACTGCTTCTTAAATGGGATTAGAAAGCAAAAGATAGTTCTAGGAACTCCATAGGAAATTGGTGTGTCAGAGAGAATGAATAGGACTATCATGGAACGCGCGAGGAGCATGTGATTGCATGATGGATTGCCCTTACATTTTTGGGCAGATGCTGTACATACTGCTGTCTATTTGATAAATAGAGGACCTTCAACCCCTTTGGATGGTGGTATTCTAGAGGAGGCATGGACTAGTAAAAAGGTAAATTATTCTTTTCTGAAAACCTTTGGTTGTGAAGCTTTTGTCCATGTTGATAAAGAAAACAGAACCAAGCTTGATGCTAAATCTTAGAAATGTACCTTCATTGGATATGGGATAGATAAATATGGCTATCAGTTATGGGATTTTGAAAATAAGAAAATAAATAGAAGTAGAGATGTTATATTCAATGAGAAGGTTATGCATAAAGAACAGATGCAGGAAAAGAAGCATGAACAGGACAAGCAAGAATATGTGGTGTTGGATGAGATTCTTGAAAATGAAATGCCACAGGTACCTGATGCTCAACAACAACATAATGTCCCACAAACTCTTGCAAGTGTTAGACGTTCTATGAGGTGAAGTAGACCCCCTGAAAGATTTTCTCCTTCTTTGTATTCTATATTATTAACTGATTCTGGTGAACCAGAAGAATATGAAGAAGCAATGTGGGTGGATGCCAAACAACAGTGGGAGTTAGGCATGAAAGAGGAGATGGACTCCTTGATGAAAAATAAGACTTGGGACTTAGTCCCTTTACCTACAAAAAAAAGAGCCTTGCCTAACAAATGGGTTTATTAGCTAAAGAAGGAGGAAGGAGGTCAGAAAAGATATAAGGCTAGACTTGTGGTAAAATGTTTTGCACAGATAAAGGGTATAGATTATGATGAAATATTTTCTCCAGTTGTAAAAATGACTTCAATTAGAACTGTACTTAGTCTTGTGGCTGTAGATGATTTACATCTTGAACAATTAGATGTGAAAATAGCTTTTCTCCATGGAGATTTGGAGGAGGAAATTTACATGTTGCAACCATAGGGATATGAGGTCAAAGGTAAGGAGAAATTGGTGTGCAGGTTGAAGAAAAGTTTGTATGGCCTAAAGCAAGCACCCCGACAATGGTATTTAAAATTTGATAGTTTCATGGCTGAACATGGTTATCATAGATGTCATTCTGATCATTGTGTATATTTTAAGAGATTGGATAATGACAATTATATTATCCTGTTTCTTTATGTTGATGACATGCTTGTTGTTGGTTCTAACATGGAACACATAAATAATCTTAAATAGAAATTAGCCAGGTCATTTTCTATGAAGGATTTGGGTGCAGCTAAGCAAATTCTAGGTATGAGGATTACACGGGACAGAAAAAATAGAACCTTGAATTTGTCCCAAAGTGAATATATAAAGAAGGTGTTGAAAAGATTTAACATGCAGGATGCAAAAGTAGTTTGTACACCTTTGGCTAGTCATTTCAAATTGACTAAGGAGATGTGCCCAAAGGCAAAGGAAGAAGTAAAGAAAATGTCTAACATCTCGTATTCATCAGCTGTTGGTAGTCTGATGTATGCAATGGTATGCACAAGGCCAGATATTGCACATGCAGTGGGAGTTGTGAGCAGGTTTATGAGTAATCCGGGTATGGAACATTGGAACGCTATGAAATGGATCCTTCAGTATTTGAAAGGAACCACTACGAAGGCATTATGTTTCAAAGGATCTAATGCTACTCTGAGTGGATTTGTTGACTCTGATCTGGCAGGTGATATTGATTCACAGAGGAGCACTACAGGGTATGTTTTTACTATAGGGGGAACTGTAGTTAGTTGGATTTCTAGGCTACAAAAGGTTGTTGCACTTTCAACCATTGAAGCTGAGTATGTTGTTGCTACAAAAGATAGCAAGGAGATGATTTGGTTACAATGTTTTCTGGAGGAATTGGGTCAGACACAAGAGGATCGCCCATTGTATACTGATAGCCAGAGTGCCATTCATCTTGCGAAGAACTCTTCTTTTCATTCAAAGACAAAGCACATTCAACTTAGGTACCACTTCATTTAGACTGTTTTGGAGGAGGGTCAGTTACGGCTTGAGAAGATTCACACAAGTGAGAATCCTGCCGATATGTTCACAAAGGCAGTTCCACAGGAGAAGTTGATTTCTTCATTAGTTTCTATTGGTCTTCTTGATTGATAATTTTGGAATTTATACCACATGAGTCCTAGTGTTTTATCTAGCGGATGTTGCATGTACAATGGTGTCATGTAGTATCAGTCTCCAAGTGGGAGATTGTTCGGTGTGGAGCCTGATTAGTCTCCAAGTGGGAGATCATTGAAATGTGGTGACTGATCATCAAAGTACTATACACTCAGCATGTATCCTTGTCGGGCCCTGGGTAGGGGTTCGGGGGCGACAACCTTTGAGAAAAGTGGGGGTTTGGGGGCGGGAGCCCCCGAGAAATTTTTTTTGGGTATTTTTTTTATGAAAACCGAAATTGTAATAAAACCCTAAAAAAACCGACTTTGTTTTTGCCCTAAAAACACATGTTATAAGCGGCTGGGATACTTAAGGCATTGTAAGGTTGATGTACTATTTTTGCTAGATAATAAGAAAGATTGGACGACTGTGTATGGTGGACGTAACCCATTCTGGGTGAACCACGTTAAATCTCTGTGTTATCTATGTCTTGTTTTATTTCTTTATCTTTTGTATTTAAATCTGCATATAATTGTTAGTTCATATTTGCTTCGGATCTGCTTGAAACCCTAACACTGAAATACCTTCTTGTCACTTACCAATTGGTCATTTTCTTTCATATCCCATTTTTTGCATGATCTTATAACCATTTCCATATCACTCTATGGGAATATTGACTTCTAGCTCTAACAAATGCTCCATCAAACATTTCTACTGATTTTTCTGAGATCTGTGCTTGAACATTTGTAGGCTTTCCATATGATTTAGGTGAAAGTGGCAAGCTCTGTAAAAAATATTTTCCCATTCCTTCATCATTTAATTTGAGATTTTTCTCAAATGGTTTCCCATAATTTTTCTTGAATTTCTTTGGTGGGATAGACTAATTCTCTGTTATGCGGAACTCTTGTATCTTGTGTTGACTTCAGATTATTGCAATATTGGCTGGAGTCTGCAATTATAGTGACTTATTGTCCCTCATGAGGAAACATTACACATTGGTGATATGTAGAAGGAACTGCTTGCATGTTTTGAATACATGATCTTCCTAGAAGAATGTTATAAGATAGATCCAAATCTAAAACCCTACATAATGTATTCCTTTCCACAGTTCCTTTAGAAGAACATTCTTCTTCATCATAAGCCTTAATGGTTATTTTCTTCTTTGGATCTACTGCATTTTTTGAATATCCCAAAGCCTTTATTAAACTTAATGCATAAATGTTTAAGCCAACTCCACCATGTATGAGTACGCGTTTGACACGAGTTTTGTGAATGGTGATTTCAACATGTAAAGGAGCATTGTGAGGATGTTACAAGGATGCATCATCATTTTTAGAAAATGATAAGAAATGAGGGGCTATAAGGTGTCCCACCATGTTTTGGAACTGATCTACATCTAGGTCCTTTGAAACTGTTATTTCCGTTGGAGCTTTTTCCAGAATTTTCTTATGCATAGGTGGAACTTTAAGAAGCTCTAAAATTGACATTTGAGTGGGTATTATTTGCAATTGTTCCACTAAGTTATATTGTCGTAAAGTGGATGTTGATTCAATTGTTATACTTAAAAATATAACCTTTGCTTTGCTTCTTGTAATGATGTTGATTGGTTCTGAAGGTGGGTTATCTTTAATGATGATGACATTTACCACATCATCATACGTATAAGTGTAGTTCACTTTGGCTTTGCCTTTGTCATCTTTTGATTTAGATTGTTCACCTTTTTCATAATTTGGAAGCGGAGTTTTGAAGGCTAGATGTGATTCGTTTGTCTTATGACTATCCACTGTGATAGTTACATTATCGATTAAATCTTGGATAAGGTGCTTCAATATTTGACAATGATTAGTTTGGTGTCCTTTATTTTGATGGTAATTGCAAAAATGATTGTCGTTCCACCAATTAGGTTTGACTTGTGGTTCATAACTTCTTGCTTCTGGTAAAGTAATTAGTTTATTCGAAAGAAGAGTTTTCAAAGCTGATTCCAAGGGTTCTCCAATGTTTGTGAAGGATTGGAGAAGAAAGACTTGGATTTACTATTTTCTTGATTGTTATTGTTTGGGTTTTGACTTGATAAATTAAAGATTGGTTGTTGTTTTGTAGTAGTATTATCATCATTTCCTCCATTGATGACATTCCTATTCTTTGACCAGAACTTAGGTTTGTCATTATTATTGTTGTTGTTTTTGTTGTGATTGTTATTGTAGGAATTATTGTAAAGCTTTAGCTCTCCTTTCTTTACCATTGCATCTTCTATTTTTAGACCATTTTCAATCATCTTGGCAAAATAAGGAGGACATTGCATTTTTAGATGATAACTCATTTCACTGATAAGATTGTCAATGAATATGTCCATTTTCTCTTGATCAGATACATCTCTTGGATACCTATTAAACATTCATTTCCATTGCTGTAAGAAGATCATGAAATATTCATCATTCTTTTGCTTAACATTGCATAAATCCAGCATTGTTATCTCATTTCTAACATTGTACGAGTATTATGAAATAAATCTATTCACAAGTTCTTCAAAATATTTGATTCCAGATGGTAGTCTTGAGAACCATTCCATCGATTGTCCATTTAAACTCCTAGGGAATAGACACATCAGGTAAGTTTCGTCATGTGCAAATTCCATACTCATAGTACAAAAATACCTAATGTGATCTTGAGGATCAGATTTTCCATCGTATTTATCATATTTAGGGATTTCACAATGCTGTGGAAATGGTATCATATTTAAACTTTTGTCAAAAGGATACGAGCAGATATCTTCCAATGAATACTTCTTGGAACTCGTTCCATTTTGCATATCTTGTATTAGTTATTGCAGGGTTTGCATTTTTTGAGTGAGATTTAATAAGGGATTACCCATGTGGATTCTCCTTGTATCTTCATAGGTTCTTCTATCACTATGCTCTCTTCTTGTATCATCATGATCTTTTTTTGTTTTATCGCCCCTTGTTTCCTCATGTCTTTCTTTATTTATATCCTCATTATTTGGATCATCTGTGTTTTGATTATTACTCATCTCTGCATCTTGTTTCAAGCCTTCTATGTTAAAGTCTTGTGGCAATTTAGCCCCTAATTTTGCCAACATTAAAAGATATTTTTCTTTTTGTTTTGCTAATAACTTTTCTATTAGTCTATCAAATTTGAAATCTTTCTCAAGGTCTCTAATGATTTTATTGACCGCTTCTTCATCAACAAACGTATACTCAAAAATTTGTAACATTGAATTATCTTCTTCCATTTTTTAATTTTTTTTCTCAATTGCTCATATTGAGCTCTAGTCCAAACTGACATGTGATTGCTTCAAAACATTTCTAAACTATTGACCTTCTAAAAAAAATAACTCAATAGGTGATTATTGGTTTAGAAAGGTATTCTTTGTTGAATTTACCACTGTTGTTGGTTCATTGTGATAAAGCTTCTCTTTGTTAAAAAGAACGTCCTTGCAAAATTTCTCCGTCAAATTCTGTCCCACAACCACGTAAATAGTGATGAAAATGGTGTAGGAATGTCCTATGTTTTAACAAGATCTTGCGATTGATATACAAAAATCTTATTCTCTTCTAAGTAGCTTTATAACTGGGCTTTCTTTTCTTAAGGCAAGTTTTAAAAGTCATATAAGCATATGATTGTTTACAAGTTTGTTTGATTCCAATGTGAGTGCAATTCTGATTTTGATATAACCTAGGTTCAAAATAGGAACGATATATCCAAGATAATGAATAAAAGATGGATTGACCAAGTTTCGTGATAGGGAATTTGATATATCATGATGAGAAACTGATAATGATGTTGATTTTTGCACATAAGATGGTTGAATCACTAGCTTGTTGAATGTTTTATGCTTATGGAAACCTTTTGGAAATAGCCTGTTGGATTGGTAACCCAGTTATCGAACTAGTTTGAGGATGTGTGATAGTTTAAAGACAACTCTACTCAAGAAGGGTTTTGATACTGACTTTGAAATTTTAGTCTAATATGCTTTGTCTCAGATGTGAGAAAGCATTTGTAATAATTTTTTGTCAAAAGTGATAACTTATGGGACAAATGCGCTACTTTGTTGATTGAAAGTGCTGCTCTGACTATGTTTCAAGGATTTTTCAATTTTTCTAGCAAGTTATTAGATTTTTGCTCATTTTTAGATGATGATTTTCTTCAATTTTTGACCATTCTGAGCACGTTATAGACATAGAAGACACAATGTTTAAAAAAAAAATGCTCAAGCAAGCACAAAATCCTATGGTAGGCTGAGACAATAATTGTTGAGTCTCACATGGGGTTTCCTTCGAGGCTATGCTATTCAGAGAGAATATTTAGATGCTTGACCCCACTGGCTCCACCCTCGACACTCACTTCTCTGGGGCAGCCAAGCACCAGTTTCCATGAAAAAACCCCATGGAAAACTTTATATCTCTACTAAGAACTGTATGTGTGTGAGCCGCTTCAGAGGTCCGACCTCCTGCACCAACAATTAGAAGGATTTTGGCAACTAGTACAAGTGGTTTTTAGTAAAGGCTTCTGGTCATGTGGCCGTACATTCGACACTTTCAGCTCTATAAATACGGGTGGTTCCCAGCCTATAAAAGTTATGCTCCATAGGGTTAATGGGGAAACATAGTGTCGATATGAACTTATCAGCACATGTTGTTTGTGACTTTTGTCACAAACATGATTTATTTAGAGTGGATCAGAAGGACTTGATATTATCTCTTTTCCACTTGGGTGGTTACCCTCTCACTGGCCCCCTCAAGGCAGCTCAGGAAGGCAGGTCCTCTAAAGGTTACACATAAAAGAGAGTAGGTCTAGTTTTTTGATCACCGTATGAGGGTGAGAGAATACTTACCTACTACTTCATTAAGCACAGAAAACACAAGTTTATTTTAGCCTTCTACAATCTAGATGTGCAACTACTTTAAATAAATCACTCAAAATGCAAGTTGCATCCTATCAATTTATCTCCTTAGTTAAGCTAAATGAGCAAGATATGATGTGTTACTTTCCAAAATAAAACTCCTAATTAACTACGTGAGGAAATGCATGAAATTTTCTTTAAAACAATCCTGCACACAAATATGTTAGTAGTTTCAAATTTTCAGTTCTTGGACATTCAAACCTATAGAAAAAGTTTGTTAGCTGCGAATAAAAGCGCTATCCTAGAAAATGCGTTGTTTTCCACCTCAAAAGCACTGATCTAGGGGACAAAAGCATGAACCTGTGATACGAAAGCGCTGCTCTATGGATTAAAATGCAAGAATTCACAAACAAAAGTGCTAACTGAAATGACACATGCATTAACCTCAGATACAAAAGCGCTAATCTAAGGATTAAATGCGTTGATTTGCAAATAAAAGCGCTAACCTTTGACACAAAAGCGCTAATCTATTAAATGAAAGTGCTATCAGAATTCACATAGATGTGATTCTGGATTACAAATGCATTAAACTTATGTTTATGAGAACTAGATAGGATATTAGAAAGATATATTGGAGGCTCCAGCCCCATGGTGGGCGCCAAAATGTGTCGAATTGAATTTGATCTTCAGAATACTACCTGCAACGTATTAGTTTTACAAAATACCAATGAAACTACATGAAATGAATATTAAAATAAAAGTCATATTATTACCTTCATGATTTAAGTCTCATTATGTCCTAACTCAACTGTTCCTAGTTGTAGATGATTTCCTCTCAGACGAGCACTGGTAGCTTCCAAGATGACATATGAAGAATGGACTGATAACTGATAGTTAACTGATACTATGATATGCAATGCAAATTATTTAAAACTAAATGATTATGCTAAATTGCTAATTGCTTCAAGATAAAACTCACAAATGCATAAGTTTTAATCAAATTGTTAACTTGAAGACTAATTATTTCTCAACTCAAACTCCTACTTTTATAGACTTTTGAGAGGATAAGATGATGTGTCTGAGATTAGCGGTCATGATCAGATCTGCAAATTTGGATGGATGTGAGCAAATGTGAAGGTTGAGAAAAAAGGGGGAAGGAGAAGACAAGTGTCACTCATCTCATCTTGACTGGGTTGCAGACTGAGGGAATCTAGGGATGGTTGGAGAAGATTTAGGCATGAGAGGACAAGTGGATTCAAGTCCTTCCTAAGATATAGGGATTTTGGAGAGAATATAGAAGAAGGTTAAGAAATATGTGTACGTACACAATATTTCATTTATTTTGGAAGTTGGAGATAAGTGGGTAATAGATGTTTCTATTTATTTAATTTTGTTGAATTAATTTAGCCACATGATGGATGAGTTGGCAAAGAAAAGATGAAGTGGAGATGGAAAGATGGGCTGGAAAAGGGATTAAATAATTAAGAAATTATTTAATATTTGAGACTCTAGGATAGAAGAATAACCATTAAATATTAGATATTTAATTGATTGATTAGAAGAATAATTAAATATTAGATATTTAATTAATTGATTAGAATAAAAAGATAAATGGATTAATTAATAAAATATTTCAATTAAATTAATTAATAGAAACATAAAATGAATTAAATAAATTAATCTTTTCAAATTAACTATTTAATAGAAGAATAATTATTAAATAAATATAAAATATTTATTTAATTGCTCATAGTTACTAAATCTGATTGGCTTTCTATTTCAAGTGTAATTAAATTGCTTCTTAGTTACATTTACCAAAATCATGTGTTTGATAATGACTTCTTTCATTTTGTGTTACTTCTTTTCATTCATAGTACTCCTGTATATGCCATCATTAGAATTTCAAAAATATTTCCTACTTGAAAATCATATCTCAAGGCTTTTATCCATTTTTCATATTATTTTGTGACGAATGCATTGCATATTTATATTACATAAATTTTTTTTGTAGATGTCCAATAATAAGCATAGAGATGACATTGACAAGGCCAACACTTGTACCTCTCATAGGTTATCTCATGGGAATGAGGAAAGAGTCAATACTCCTATCAATTATCTCTCTAATAGAGAGAAATAATTTAAGAGAAACATGACACCATATTCTTCCCATACACATACTCTAGTGCAAGGTGGTCAAGGTCAAAACATGGGTTTATCAATCTCCCTAGATCCTCCCTATTTTCCTAGAACTTGTCTTAATAATCAACATATTTGCAGGGAAGATAATATTATGCATTTTATTCATGATCTTTGTCCTGACATAACATTAAGAAAAGATGAAACCTTAGATGATAAGGACCATTATATCTAACCTACCAAAGAGGACATCAATAATGATGATAGAAAGGAGAGTTTCCCTACAAATAATATCCCTTCATCCACTCATCCCTTTGGTCCTTCAACTTTCCCTTACACTACAAATTTTGAGGAAATTCATAATCAAACCCCTTCTCCTTCATATATGAGAACATCTTATGAAGTTGGATATGGTATGATTTCAAAGAAAGGCTATAGAGGACAAGCACTTGGAAAATATGAACAAGGAATTAAGACCCCCATAGACCTTCCCACACAATTTATGAAAGTAGTTCTAGGATAATCCAATTACCAAATATCTATGGAGGATGCTCATAAGGTTAAAATGCTTAAGGAGCATTTTGCAAGACATAGAAATTATTGCCTATCCAAACTTGCTTTTACATCAAGTAATCCTCCTCCTTTACCAAGTCTTTTTCCTCAAGAAAACAATCCTTCTACTTCCACTAGCACACCTTGCCATACATCTCAAGAGACAAGACTTAGCCATGTTGACAACCAAGAAAAATTAGCCACAATAATCTTTTGGAGATTGAAGTATGATAAGCATGTTGTTTTTCCTTTCATAAAATATAATAATAATAATAAAGATGGTGATGACTATTGTCATTTTCATTATTTTTATTCTCATTCTCTTGAAAATTGTAAATATTTTAAAGATTTTATTCACTACTAATATGATTGAGATTGCATAGCTCTTACAACTGATCTTACATTTTTTCTTGATGAAGAGGTAGTAACTTAGAACTCCATTCACCTTATTATGTTGCTCATCAGCCTATGACATTAGTAGATTAACTTTATTTGGGGCTCTTTACATATTTAGTGATGCATTTTTAACACCAATCATACTTAGACAATAATATAATTCTTCCTTGTCTCCTTACTTGGGAGGCAAGGATAGTACACATTTAATTCTTTCTATTTTTAAAAAAGTTTTCTCCTTCTTTCAAGTTGTATTTTTTCAAATTTGATGTCTTTTCTCGCATTCATCCTTCCCGTGATTACATATGTGCTTTGTGGTTAGGACATATTCCTTTGCTTGAGGTAGTACATATTTTATGTATTTTTTCTCTTTGGAGGGAGTGCAATCCTTCTCTTTGTCCCTATTCTTGGGGGGATTTGATTCTATCTTTTATCTCCTATCCCTTCTAAGGATCCACTTTTCCTAGGGTGATTGGTGTTTTCTTGTGATGCAATGTTATTCCTTGGGTGAAGTTGTTTTTTTTCTCAAGGATTCTCTCTTATGCAAGAGGTGTGTATCCTTGACTACAACCTCTTCTTCACTTGGTGATGCATGTCTATTATAAATAAACCCCTCACTTTGGGTCAAAAGTGTGTTATCCTTCACTAGGTATCTATTTACCTAGCTATAGGAAGAAGGTATGGTTTCTTACTCTCCTTCCTTTCTTTTGGTCAATGATGTTATTTTTGTTCAAAATATCCTCTTGGAGGTGGATTTATTTGAGAAAGGATCTCTTCCTCCTCCTCCTAAGGACCCCCTTTATACTTGTTGCAAGATATCCTTTTTACAACTATATTTTCCTGCTTATAAAAGTCATGCCTCTTTATCTTCGACTTATGAATATTGTTGCCTAAAGGATATCCCCTTGGTGTTGAAGGTGTGTATTTCTATTTCTATCTTTCTTAAGAAATTAAAATACCTCTATGTTGACATCTCAAGGGGGGGCATACATCACACCCTCCTTTTACCATAGTTTTTTAAATTTTTCATGTCTTATATGGGTTGTTTCATGCTTAAAACTAGGCATAACTCTTACATGAGATGCTTCATTCTTGAAACCAAGCGCAATTATTTTATATGTCTTATATGAGGTATACATGCTCAAAATCAGACCTAACTCTTAAATAAGGTGTTCCCAAAATGACACATATTTGTTTTTCAATTGCAGGTCATATAGGTTGTTGCATTCTTGAAACCAAACCTAACTCTTAGATGACATGCTTAAATCATGAAACCAAATCTAGTGACATATGCAATAGGGTGAGTTGACTAGAATAACACAACTTACTAGACCCTTCAACTCTTTATTTTTCAACTTATTTAAGATAGGTTTACAGCATATAACATAACTTTATAGACTATTCAACCTTGCTTGTGTGGCATTTTGGATGACTGGAACTAGTATAACACAACTTGCTAGACTATTTTGACTCTCCTTTTATACATGAATCAAACAACATAATACAACTTATTGTCTCATGAGTATTCATGTTCTAGTAGATCACCTATCATAACACAACTTGCTAACTACTAGTAGATTCCATCATCTTGCTTTCTCTTCTCCTTATGGATCACCTAGCATAATGAAAATTGCTAGCTTATGACATCCATGTTCTCTCCTTTCTCCTCCCCATGAGATCATAGCTTTGCTACTTGTTAGATCATGGTTCATCACTTGATGCATGTTATTGCTCTTTTCATGTGACCACCTGTGTTCTTGTAATAACATTCTGAAAATGATAATAGTGGCTGTGACATTTGACTATAAAGGTCTCTTCAAAAAAGTGACTTGGAGATTTTTGTTTTTCGTACTAAGCCCTTGTGTTGTGTGTCTTTGTCTTTGTTTTCCTCTTTTTTGGATTTTTTGTCTTTATCTTGTTTTGTGTTCCCTTAATGTTATTGTATGAGTTAAGATTCTCAATTTGGGGGCATAATTTCTCAATATAGTGATGTCTTATCTCTTTGTGATCTCACTCAAATTTTCTCCTTTCTCTCTCTTCTTCATCTTTCTACTTTATTGCAAGTATTTTCATAGGCTCATAATCTTGTTGAAGTGGGGTTTAATTGTAGCATTGTAAATTGTCACTAGCATAATTCACACGTCATATTTGTGCTCCTACTTTATCATGTTCTATTCTCATTCCCTCTAGGCCCATTTTGGCCCCTATCCTTGAAAAGATTTTAAATATAGGGGACACAACCATCAAATGGGACTCACAAATATATTCAAGCATCATAGATCAAAGTTGCATCAATCTTCATGCAAGCATGTGTGTTTGATTAGGTCTTTCATGTTCATGTGTTTATCATGTTATTACATCCAATATTTGTGATCATATCAAAAGAGCATTGCATCATCAATCTTCTCATCACTCTTTATATATCTGAGGTAAATCTCCTAGAATTTACTTTAGTTCTTACATTATTCAATTAAAGGTTAATTCCTAAATTGGGTTTAACCTAAGGCAAACCCCTATCCACAAATTTTTTTCCCTTTTTGTGTGTAGGGAGTTGAATCTTGAGATATAATAATAGATTCTAACAACGTTGATGATGATGAATAGGTTCAAATTTTGACATAGCCAAAATTTGAGGACCAAGATCCCAAAAATTCTACCCGAGTTTCTGACAGGGAATCTAGTTCATCTCCCTTATCTGAAATTGATTCTACTTGTCTGCATCAGAGTCAAAGGACTAGGGAAACCTAGCTACCTATCTAGATAAAATCAGTTTGAAATTTCAAAAATAGGTTCTGATTCTCTTCTTCTATTTAGATCCTTGCTTGTGGCTCTATTTGATAGCTATAGTAATCTATTTTTACTATTTCATCTCAATTATCCATTGCTTCATCTGAAATCATACAATTCAAATCCAATATCAACTAAAAGAGGGTGGCAAACTAAAACCAATAAATCTAATTAAATTTTTAGCCGCTTACCTATTTGGATTGTGGCTAGATCTATTGGATTCACACTTTTTAATGTGTTGGTTCCTTAGGTGAGATTAGTGGTTTTATTATCTTAATTGTTGAAAACCTAATTTTTGTAACCAATACTCTTCTTATCATTAGAAGACCTTTCAAACACTAAGGTTAAGGTTCTTCATCTTCTTCAAAATTATTAGAGATACTAGAGCTCTCCTCATCCTCAAGTTTAATAAGAGTACGTAGTTCATCTCTTTTTGGAGTAATTGAAACTTGAACTACCTTCTTAATTTTCTTTTCCTCTTTTTTTGGCTATAGCTTAACTATGAAAGGTGTCATCTCTTGAAATATTTCACATCTACTATAGAGAAACTCTTGTTCCATTGGATCCCAAAGCTTGTACACCTTCACATTGACATCGTAGTCGATAAAGATACATTTTACTGTCTTGTTCTACAATTTAGATCATTTCTCAATAGGAACATGAATGTAAGATTTAGAACCAAATACTCTAAGATGTCTCAATGAAGGATTTTTACCAGAGCACACCTCCATGGGTGTCTTATCAACAAGAACAGATGTAGGAGACTATTAATCAAATAACATTTAGTGGTTGTAGCTTCAGCCCAAAACTTTTGTTCTCAATCTCATGGTCCTTATAGAACCCATTCACTTCTATTGAACAAAACTCTCCACTATAATTAGTCCTCGAATACTTAATCTTTTTTCAATTATAATTTTCAACAAGTAACTTAAACTCCTTAAATCAACTAAAGACTTGAAATTTACTTATGAGAAAATATACAAATGTCCTTCTACAATAGTCATCTATGAATGAGAGAAAGTACACAAATTTAAATAAAGAAGGAACATTCACTAGAACAAAATCATCCACATGCACATAATTCAATAACCCATAAGACTTATGAGAATATGAATAAAAAAACACAATGCTATTTTCTATATACAAAATATTCACAAAATTTAAACTCAAGATTACAATGATCAAGGCCTTCAACAAGGCTCTTAGTTTTTAGGGCTCTAAGACCATTCTCACCAATGTGACCAAGTCTTTTGTGCCATAACTTGGTTTTCTCTACTATTATTTTAATCTCCAAGGTATTAGTACCCTTAGGTACCCAACAAGCATGACCATTAGATGTAATTGCTATAACATTCTTCTTTGCTTGATCTAATGGTGAGGATATAGAATCCAAAGATTTATTCTTTGACATGTCAGAAGAAGTATTGTCCTAAACTATGCATGCATATAGCTTCTAAAAGGTGCTAACCCAAGCACCTTTATCCAACACCATAGATCCTCTGGTCATCTTGCATCCTCCATTTGAGAAACCAACATGCACACTCAAAACATTTAATCTACTCATTGAAAGTAAGTTTTGTACCAAACCTGGGATATACAATACACCATCAATCCCCTTCACTCTTCCATGAGGGAATTTAAACTTAGCTCTTCCATGTCTTACAATTTTCAAATGAGAATAATCATCTAGAAAAACCTTCCCACCATCATACTCTTCATACTTTGATAACCAACCCCTACAAAGGGTCATCTGGAAAGAAGCTCCTGAGTCTATCAAGCACACATCTTCTGAAGAATATCTTGTTGTAGACACTTAAATTAATTATTTTAATTAATTTAACTCTCTCACATAATTAATTAATTTAATTATGTTAATCCTTATCCTTCTCAATATTAGTTAAAATTAATCTAATTAATATTGTCACTATAGTCCAGTGATTTATTTATTTAATAAATCAGATTTCCTTTCTTCTTCTAAGGCAATTAAAATTAATTCTTCTTAATCTCCCATTTTAATTAATTAATCCTTGTGATTCCTACAAATCACCTTTTCCTAATCCATCATTAGTTTAATTAATTCTTCTAGAAACTCTCTTAATCCCACTTAGCATTATTCCTCAAATTTTTAATTGCCTCCACCCATTATCTCTCCTAGTCAAATCTTCCTACAAACCCCACTTGCTCTAATCCCACCTAATCCCTCTTCTAATTTCTTCTAATCTCTCTTCTAATGGGTTGCTATTGGTTAATCCCCATGATTAGCCACAAAGTCAACCCCCAACCCTTCTAGGCTAGATCTCCTTGTCCCCTCACCCAGCTACTTTCCTTAAATGCTCTTCTCACATCTCTCTATGCATCCACCCATCCAAATACCTTCCTTAAATGCTCTTTTCCTAGGTGAATGTGAGATTTTAAAAAATCTCACATTCCTCTATGTATCTCTTCATCCAAGGAATTTTTAATTCCTTTTTATTCCTCAAATCCCCATGCTCCCTTTTTGGAGAATTTTTAAATCCTCTTTCCTATCATCCGAGGAATATTTTTATTCCTTTTGTCTTCCCTAGGTGCATTGGGAAGCCTTCCCAATTAACCTTGAGGAGTGTGGAGACAAGAAATATCTTTATGGCATATCTCTTGGATTCCACATTGCCCCTCCATCTTGGATCAATCCTAGCCCTCCATTTATTCCCTCTTTCTTCTATAAATTGAGGACTCCACCCCTTCATTGGACATCTCCAATTTTAGTAAGTTTATGCTATCATTTTGAGTCCAAAAATCCATCCAAGCACCTAGATTATAGCAAAATTTCTTCTTATCCATCACTTAGTCATCTACCTTGCATATCCATTCCATTTTCAACCCATCCATCTCATCATCCTTTTAATCATTTTGTGCACATTTGGAGAACCACCACATTCGATCAAGGAGCATATCCAATCAGGTTGGAGAAGGGGCGTTACTTCAACCTCATCCTGCTCAATCCGAGGAAGAAGGTAAAAATGAAGGTATAACTTGGTTATTTGATTAATTGTATGTTTTTTTGTTTTTTGAATGTGTTATTTCCTTTCACCATTTTAACCTGCTTCATTTTGGCACACTCGTATTGATTAATTGTATGTTTTGTTGTTCTTTGACTGTGGTATTTCCTTCCACCATTTTAACCTACTAATACGGTGTTGAGAATCCATTGCATGAGACTTAGCGACTGTATTATGATTAGCTATTGGGTGTGTACCTGAGTCAACAAGCAAAGGTTTTCCTCCTCAACCAACTTCCTAGGATAGCATAATGTGCTTGAAGTCTCTACTTGCGTCAATGGCTAATGTGTTTTCTATGTCTTCTTGCCAAGAGTAGAATTCGTATATCCTAGTCAACATCCTAGTCATCATTATAGTCCAAGTCTACGTCAACCTTTGTCACATTATAATCCAAGTCAAGTATAGTCCAAGTTACAGTCCTTAGTCATCCTTAAGTCATGTCCTAGTCATACCCAAGTCATGTACAAGTTGTCATCCTAGTCATGTCCTAGTTTTGTCTTATTCATATCTTAGTCAAATTTTGGGTCAACCTTAGTCAAGTCCAAGTCACACTCAAGTCCAAAATTTTCCAACAAGTTAAAGCTACGTCGAAACTCCGCTTGCCTCATGTTTCATAAGCCTAAGTTGTACAAAGATCTTAAGAATTCAATCCATCGTCCAATCAAGCAAAAGAAACTCACAGAAGCACAACTCATTAGATGCTGAAAGTTCTGGTATACCAATCACAAACCCTTGCTCAAACATAGGACCTTTTCACACTGATATCATGATTACATTCATGGTCATAACAACGAGTTTGATGCTAGTGAGGAACTAAGAGTCCGTGCCCTACACCAAGGATTTGGCTTGTCTTTTAATACCAACTATTGTCAAAATCGGGGTGGTTGCATACCATCATACAATTTGCCATATGAACCTATCACAAATTGAGTCTTTTCCATTCCAAGGATAATCTAGTCATCAAGTTCTTCTAGTAATCATTATCAATCTCCTTGAATCTCTCATCACTAAAAAGTTCTAAGGGCTTAGCACATGAATCAATCCTTAATCAATAACCCTTCAATCAAATCAACCTCACGCTAAGGTTTTATAGCTTGTGAATTTCTATTTAGACCTTATCTTTAGTCAATTAATCATTTTGCCTTTGTTCTTGGGAAAGAATCTCCCCCAAGTACCTTTACCTCATCTTTTGAGTCGATCAAGACTCTTATCCTACGTCTTTATTTTTCTCAGGATCATTAGTCAATCCTTAGTAAAAGAGAGACTTTAATCATTATCCTAAGGTCTAAATTTTACCAATCTTGGTTGTCACTTTCCTTGTGGTTTCATCAACCCCCCCTCCCCCCACCTAAAATACTCATCCAAGGACTAAGGTGCAATCTTAATCAAAATATTGTCCTAATCCAAGGACCTCATCATTCATTCTATTCAACTTCATCAAATCCAAAATCCTATCTAAGTCATTTCATCAAAACTTTTCTTCCAATAAATTTTCCTAAGATTATTCTTGCATGGTCATAACTCGATCCCCAAAAAAGAAGATGGTTGAACAAAAATATGGCATGCCGGACATTAGTGTCCTATATCAAGACCCTACACAAGATCCTACAAAAAGTTTACAACCCGACATCCAAGATCCACAGACACAAGGGGACCCTAATATTGTTGACCAAGATGACCTCTTCCCGGAAGTGCGAACCTTCCTAGAAGATTCTTACAATGTAGAAATGATGGAGAAATTATTCTGACATAATCCTAGTGGTCTTGTAAATACTCTTATTGAATATGGATCTTTCCTTCCCCCTAATTTCGATAGATCCATTCTTGATCAACAACCACAAGGAGACTTTGCTCCTACTCACATCGTTATGCCGATCATTCAACCACAATCAATCATACCCCCGCCTATCATTCAACCCCAATCAATAGAAATCGTGGTATCCATCCCACCTTCTTATTTCTTGACATCCATACCAATCATGTCTATTCTCTAACATGCATCTATGCCATCTTATTCTACCCGACCACATGTCTCTCTTCCACAATCATCCTTTCCTCTTAACAATGCCACTAATTTCATCCATGCTTTGCTTCCTCCCATCACAAAAATTCATGGGTCACAACCAATTGTCAGCCAAGTCCTTGTTACATTGGTCATCACATCCCACATTCCCACTTATTCCTTGTATTAATATATTAGTGGTGGTGGTATACCTCCCACGACTCACCAGATACTAGGGGCAAACACGGTCCATCATCTCCAAGATTTGCAACATGATATAATCAAGGAAATCTAGGACATGAAAACCATGAAGGAAGTGAGTAACAAGAGAAAAAAATTTTGGTTTGAGGAATTTTGTCCTTGTCCTTATGATCCTTCAATATCAGTTGTACCTTACCCACCAGGGTTTGAGATGCCTAAGCTCATGAAGTATGAGGGTCAAGGGGACCCCGAAGACCATGTCCATGAGTTTCATATCCTATGCCAAGAAGTCTCCTATAGTGATTTATATCTTTGAAGGATCTTCCCTAAGAGTCTCATGGGATATTCTCTTGCATAGTTTTCATTCTTGCCCCGAGGTTCTATCACCTCCTTCCTAGACTTAGCAGAAAAGTTTGTGGCCCACTATGCTTATAACATTGTCAATGATGTTTCTATGATGGACCTTTGTAACACGAAACAAAGGCTTGGAGAAAATTTATCTAACTTCTTGTAGAGGTGGCGACACTTTATCAAGAAATTCCAATGGGATATGCCAGAACAACACCAAATTGAATTATTTCAGAAAAATATGGTGCTCGAACTATCAAAACCCTTGACATCTCAGTGCATAAAGTATTTCCAGAAGTTGACTGACAAGGGCCTAGCCCTTGAACGTGTCTTGTTAGATGAAGGTACCCTAAATAATTATCAAAAATCAAGTCAGAATTCCTCCTCTTTTCATAATGACAAACCAAAATTTTGGTCTAAGAACAAGAACGTAGTCAACAATGGTGTTACTGATGCAAAGCGGGTTCAGACCATGGTTGCTCCTCCAAAGTCCACCACCACTAATCACCAATTAAATACTCATCAAAACAACCAAAATCAATCTTAGAGGCCTCCCAACAATGTCTTAGTTCAGGGGCGACCACCTCGGTCTAACAATCAGGCTCCAAGAGAGTATACTCCCCTTGCAAAGCCCATTGAGGTTGTGTTCCAAAATCTTGTCCAGGCAGGTGTGGTCGTCTTTCCAATAAATCACCCATTTGATCCTAATCAACCTAAACCTAGGTGGTATAATGAGAATGAGTATTGTGATTATCATCGTATCAATGGGCATGATACACATAAGAGTATGAAACTGAAGAAATACATACAAGATCTCATCGACAAGGGTGATATTGAGGTAGCAACAACAAAACCTAGTAACAATAATGACAAAATCAAGATGTACCAAAAACCTTTCCCCAAGCATGAAAAAGGTAAGGGCTCATCATCTAATGTTGCGAACTATGATTATACCAATCATATATCTAGCTTTGACTTTTTGGTGGGTCGCATTGAGCCTATGGATAACCACATCAATGCCATCACTATCCAAGGAGACCCTCCTCCACCAAACCCTCCCCCATGTCATCCACCCATCGATATGACCTCCTTGATCATCTTGGGAATACCCCCACATGGATCTCTATCCTAGAACTCCTCAAAACCTCCCCTGTCCACAAGGAGATTTTGGAACAAGCCCTCCTTGAGTCATGTGACCCTGACAGCATTAATTCTGCCTAGGAACACTTTGTGTTCACCTCCAATGATTCTCCTGTGGATGATGATGATAATAATTCTCTGTACATTGAAGCCTTTATCCAGAAACACAAGGTTAAATGCATCTTGATAGATGGTGGATCTGGACTCAATCTCTGTACATATAAGCTAATCAGCAATTGGGCCTTTTTGAGGACCTGGTTGATACGTCAAGATGAATCACAATAAAAGCTTATGATGATGCAGAAAGGGTTTCTAAAGGAACGATCACTTTGCCTCTTTAATTGGGCCAAGTTCTATATCTTTATCTCCCCTATAACATCCTCCTTGTATGCCTGTGGATTCATTCCCTTCAAGTTGTCCCTTCCAGTTACCATCAATGCATCAAATTTTCCTTCAATGGTAAAGAGATCACTATCAAAGGTGATCCACAACCCTTTCAGTATTGTAAGCTCTTAGAGGGAAAGCATACATATGATATGATTTTCTGTTAAATAGATCCACTCCAACTCTCCTATTTTATGCATCTAAAGTTTCCTCCACCTCATCCCAAACAGAACCCAAAGTCAAAATCCTAGACAATGGCTACGGAGAATACAAACTTGTGGATGTCTTATTAATAGGCAATCTCCCCTTGTCTTCTAAGTCGTTTGGTAAGCGCAAAGAAATAAAAAAAGATCACAAACCTGTTATACAATGAAAGGATACTACCTTCAAGCAATGGAGTTCACTTGATGAGGAGAGTCTTGAGACAAATGTTTCTTTGTGGTTGTACCGGGAAGAAGATGAAGATCCAACAAAAATACCCAATAAGATGTATCCAAAAGCATCAGCTATAGTGGATAAGATGGGTTGTAAAGGACACAACCTGGGGCCGAAAGAGAAAGGAATCAAAGCACCAATAAGTCCCATCTCATATAAGTATAATAGGGGCTTGGGATATACTCAAGTACCTAAGATAACTATCACTGGTACCCCTTCAAGTCCTTCCATGGATGTCGAAGACTCTGATGAAGAGGAATTCCATGAAATGCCTTTTGAATATGAAGATGACATTTTCTTTGACACCCATGTCAAAACCATCACCCCCGTAACCCCTTCCACCTCGCATGAACTACAACTTGTTCATCCCAAGCTTATATATTGGGACCAATGAGACAAGCCCGCTTTAGACATCTGTGCTGATGACAATGCTCTCATGACTCTGTTGACTATGCACAATTTAGAAGACTGCAACAGAGTTCATGGAATTCAATTACATGAAAAATGATACTTTGGTAGTCAGGTCAATACCCCTAGTCACAAAAAAGATAATAAAAGAAAAGTCATGATTGCTTAGGTGAAAACCTCTTCGAGGCATGTTTGGATGAGGAAAAAGTAAAAACAAAGGGTGTATTCGAAAGTGAAAACCTAGATCAAGCACTTGAGGATGAGGGACTTGACTTCCCTACCATTATTCCTCCTCAACAGGATAGGTAAACTTTACTGATAGAGGAAACAAACACTATCAATATGGACACTGAAGACACTCCAAAGAATGTGCTCATCACAAAGACCTTGTCGGATCAAGAGAGACAAAAATTTATCAATTTTCTTACAAAAACAAAGATCAATTTTGCCTGGTCATATGCTAACATGCTAGGCCTAGATCCTAGATTTGTAGTTCACAATCTTGTTGTTCGTCTAGATGCAAAACCGGTGAAGCAAAACTTACGCAAGATGCATCCACACATTACACTCCTCGTCAAAGAACTTCAAAAGATGTTAGATGTTGGATTCATAAAACCAATAGACTATCTTGAATGGGTATCCAACGTTGTACCTGTTGGCAAACCCACTAGGGGAATCATCATTTCACTAATTTACGAGATTTGAATAAAGCCTACCCTAAGGATGGTTTCCCGCTCCCCAACATAGACATGATGGTAGACCTCATAGCGAGACATGAAATGTTATCACTTATGGATGGATTTTCTAGATACAATTAGATCAGAATCGCAGAGGAAGACCAACACAAAATGACATTCACAACACCATGGGTCACCTTTTGTTATCAAGTCATGCTTTTTGGTCTCAAGAACGCCACATCTACATACCAACGAGCAATGACAACAATTTTCCTTGAAATTTTGCACAAAATCATGGAGGATTAAGTGGATGATCTTCTAGGAAAATCCAAGACAAGACATGAGGACATCCCTATCCTATGACAAATTTTTGAAAGATTGGAAAAATATAAACTATTCCTAAATCCTAAAAAGTGCGTCTTTGGTGTCACATCGAGGAAACTGTTATGTTTCATTGTTTCTCGCAAAGGCATAGAAGTTGATCCTGCAAAGGTGAAAGCTATCATGGAAATGCCTCCCCCAAAGACCCTTAGACAATTGTGTTGCCTTCAAGGAAAGCTCCAATCCATTAGACGCTTCATCTCACAGCTTGCAAACAAATGTCACCCATTTGCACACCTATTACACAAGGATACCAAATTCAAATGGGGTTGTCTGTGTCAGAAGGCTTTTGAGAAACTCAAGGAATATCTTGCATCAGCTTCAGTCCTTATGCCTCCTATTCCAAGACAATGACTTCTTTTGTACATATTAGCTATTGTAGTGGAATTGGGGGCATTATTGGCATAGATAGATGATCAAGGAAAAGAGCATGCTATTTATTATATCAGTCTCACATTAGTAGGGTATGAGCTCAATTATACCCCCATTGAAAGAGAATTCTTAGCACTTGTCTTTAACATACAAAATCTTTAGCACTACATGCTTAACAATAAAACAAATTTGATTGCTAAGATCGACCCTCTCAAGTACCTCTTGTCAAAGGTTGCTCTCACTAGCAGAACTACTAAATGGGTCATGTTGTTAAGTGAATTTGACATCGAATATGTGGATAGAAAAGAAATCAAAGGATAAATAATAGAAGACCAATTGGCTGATGCTTCGCTTCCTGGTGATCACCCGATCCTCACAAAATTTCTAGATGAATTCATAATGGCTGTCACTGCATCCTCCACATGGCAGTTATACTTTGATGGTTCTTGCACCCAAAATGGATCGAAGGCAGGTATATTATTGATCACACCTCAAGGAGATTACATCCCTAAATCATACAAGATAACCTTTGCATGCACTAACAACATTGTAGAATATGAAGCACTAATCACTGGACTCTGTCTGGCTATCCAAAGGAAGATATTAGAATTATAGGTCTACGGTGATTCCCAACTTGTCATTAAACAAGTCAATGATGAGTTTCAAACAAAGGACGACAACCTTCTTCCTTATCATAGTATGGTTGAAGACCTCAAGCAACATTTTATATCAATCAAGTTTGATTAGATTCCACGTACCAACAATAGAGCTATAGATGCAATGGCCACTATTTGTTCCCTCATTTAGATGTCGACACATAATCAAAAGTGTGAGTTTTTTGTCAAACAACTCTTCATACCAGCATATGACCTACCAGAGTCTGAAATGGTGTGTGTATGCGTTGGTCCCGAATCCCCTTGGTATCAAGAGATCTTCACTTACCTAAGAGATAAAATCATTCCCCACACCTCACCAAAACCCAACAACAAACCTTTATCCACCGATGTGCCCGTTATACTATCCTTGGAGACACCCTATTCAAAAGGTATTTTGATGGTTCCCTCCTAAGGTGTCTAGACAAACAAGAGGCTGAATGGGCACTACATGAAGTGCATGAAGGTATCTGTGGGGCGCACTCAAGTGGTCTCACTTTGGCTAAAAATATTTTGTGAATGGGATACTACTAGCCTACAATGGAAGTAGATGCATATAATTATGTGAAGAAATGTACCCCTTGCCAGAAGCATGGCGACAAGATCCACATTCCATCACAAGATCTGCAACCTTTTATCACACCCTAGCCCTTTCTCATAGTGGGGGCTCGATCTCATTGGGAAAATCCACCCTGCATCCTCCAATGGTCATAAATTAATCATTACCACCACTGAATACTTCACCAAGTGAGTGGAGGCCATCCCTCTTACCTTCACCACTGGTAAAAATATCTCTAAATTCATTATGAACTATTTAATCTGCCGATATGGAATCCCCAAGGTTATTATCATAGATAATCGTAGACCTTTCAAAAATTAGGATGTTAAAGATCTCCGTCAGAAGTTTAATATCCAACACCACTTCTCCACTCCCTATTACCCGCAAGGTAATGGTCAAGATGATACCTCTAATAAAACCTTAATCAAAATTCTTAAAAAGACAGTCAAATAAGCTAGCCGTGACTGGCACCTCCAACTCCATCCTGCTCTGTGGGCCAACCGCACCTTCATCTGTACACCCATAGGAACCACTCCATATTCCCTCATCTTTGGCTTTGAATTTTTCCTCCCTCTTGAGATCGAGATCCCCTCCCTAAGGGTATCGTTGCAGAACATCCTCCCAGATGAGGAATATAGAGTTGCTAGGCTGCAAGAGATAGAATCATTGGACGAAAGGTGTCTCAAGGCCTTAAACCATCTTCGGGTGTATTGTAATCTCTTACGCTTGAATTACAACAAGAAAGTCAGAACCTAGGAATTTGAAGTTGGTGATCTGGTCCTTATGGAAAATCAAAGAAACCTCCAAGAAAGAGAGAAGAAAGGCAAGTTTGAGCCCAATTGGCTTTGACCCTATGTGATCACAACAAAGTATGGGCCAAGGGTATATTAGTTGGCTACTCTTGAAGAAGATCCCTTGCATGAGCCTATGAACATCATGCACCTAAAGAGATTATATGCCTAGTCCTCAGAAGGTCACCAATTGTCTTAAAATCTCAAAAATTCAAAAAAAAAAAAAAAATCAAGAAAAATACAAAAAAAAAATTCAAAAACACAAAAAATAATAAATCGTCCATCAGTGAAAACCACTTTGTGGCGCTATGGGCAAGTACCTTGGTGAAAACCTACGCGCAAGCATCACGATAAATAATCTAGATCCATCGTCTATCAGGTCAGAATCGCTTTCCACCACTCACCCATCGGATATCCATATTCTCTACCACCCAACCCTTCTATCATAGCAGTCATCATCCCATCTACCATTAGTTCTCCCCTTCATCGCAACATGAACATTGTCTCCTTGCCTACTCACCCACACCCAAAAATATGATCACTCGCATGATGATGATTCTTTGCCTGAGTCATGAATAAGGATCAACCCATTAAATTGAGCTTTTAGCCCATCAAACTGATATTTATCTCCTCACACTGAGATTTTCCCCACATCTCAAGCTTGTGACTCCATGTGAGCTTCGTCAAGTCTTGGTGTTAGTCCTACGTCTATAGGTTAGTCCTTATGGTCATCTGGTCAATTGCCTAGTTAATCTTATTCACCTTATCCTTTTCCCTTGGGATGAACCCTTCCCTCGCTTGGAAGTTTAATCTTTCATCCTAATCCTATTCTTGGCAAGATGCGTTAGTTGGTCATGTGTGAGTGACTTGGCTGATTTTTCAGATTTTCATTTTTGACTTGCATCTTTTGTCCTACGACTGCTCCCATCTACAATTGCCCAAATCCTCCACATCGTGGTATGTTTATGATGGGTGTATACTAGGGCATGTTTTCATGGTATGACATGTTTGGGATCTCTCTTGTATGAACCGATGACCTAGTACTAGTGTTTGCCAATGCTTACATTATCGTGTGCAAGGGATATCTGTGTGTATTAGTGTTTCTCAACACTTGTATATTTGTGTGCAGGGAATTCTCACTTATCTATGAGTTATTCCACGCCTTGGGTTTTCTCATGGCATCCTGGTTCCTATAATTAGTGGTGCGGGTTACCTAGGGCAATATTAAACTAGGTTGGCTCTCTAGATATTTTGTGCATAACTCCCCCCCCATCATTCCCATCTTGCATTTTCCTCGAGTCCTATATTTTCCCCATCTAGCATTCCCATGGAGTCCTCAATTTCCCCCTTGTTCTCCTATCCTACATAAGGTCATAATATTATGATTGGCATTTCTCAAATAAATTTTGCATTACTCATATACATGCATTACTCATTTTTATCAGTTGCATTAATCTTTCATCTTGAACATCATTTAGTTTGCATCTCAAAATTTTGTTATGTCAATAATTTCTTATCCATCATTTAGGTTACATTTCAAATTTTGTTGCATTATTCATTGTGATTTTGTACGGTTTGCCTATCACCTAGTTTGCATCCAAATTTTGTTGCACGTCTCATTTTATAGGCTATCCATTAAATCACATTATGTATTCTCAAAATCATCAAAAAAATCCCAAAATAATATATCATACAAATATATATATATATATATATATATATATATACACGCATCATAAAATCCCAAAACATATGCATCCACATAGACAACCATCCTGCATCCATCAAAATGTCAGTGATGTATCATAAACACATGCATAAGTATCCATCCTGCACCCACCAAAGTGTCAGTAACACATCATAAGTATAGGCATATGTAAGCATCCATCCTGCATCACAAATAGGTCAACACAATGCATCCATAATCATCATCAATGCATCACATCATAAAATAATAAATAATGTCCATAATAAAGTACATGTATGCATAGGCACCAAAATCATATATATATATATATATATATGCCTCTAAAAAAAGGAATATAACAGTCATAGTACAATGACTGCCCTAAAGGGTAAAAAATAATACATAATGTCATAGAGAGCTAACTCTCCCCTCCTTCTCTCCAGCCCCCTCCTCATCTCCTTGTCCTCCTCTAGATCCCTCTTCTCCCCCTGTCCTAGGTGGTGTCATACCCGCCGATCTGCCTGTCTTCTATCTTTGCATCGAATGCTGGTTGTGGGTCCTGTGAGAATGTACAATCTCTGTGTATGATGTTTCTCTCTGATCTGCTCAGACCACTCCATGATACAATCATCTATAATAAGCAACCTCCTGTCTTTCCCTCCCTGCCCTCTACTAATGTTGCGTCATTTCAGAGTACATCTGTCCTATCCTTGTAGGGACTAACGTTTGTCATGTTGTGTTTGTTTCCCCCCATAGGTGAGTAACATCTACCTCTTCTCTCTGTACCCTCGCTCGCATCCTGTCCAACTCCTCATCCTATTGTTGTAAGGTGCTCTGCAGCTCCCCAATAGTAGTCCTTGTCCTCACCTCCTCCAACATCCTATCTACCTCCTCTCCCTCCCTCTGTAGATCATGCACCTCTGTCCTGGCCATCTACAAGCTCTCTATCAAATCGATAACCTCCCGTGTAACCTCTCCACCTCTGCCTACAGACTCTCCCTCCTCGCCCTATCCACTTGTAAATCATCCTCAAGCGAGTGTAATATCGCTCTAGCTGCATCCCTCTCCTACAAGAGCCTATCAAAATCTGCCTTGGATACTCCCCCTCCACCCTCCACTCCATCATCTTGTGCCTGTATATCAAGAATCTCCATCGGCACTGCCTCATCCTCTCCACCCTCTCCCTCCCCTACTACCTATCCTATCACTGCTTCTGCCACCTATGACCCTCTCCCTCATACCACCCCCCTCCTCTGCCTCACGACACCCATGCCTTCTCCTTCCAAAACCCTATCCCCAGGAGCATCCTCCTCCCCTCTGACTATCTCATCTACTACAGGTTGTACCTCATCATCCTCTAACACTCCTGGAATAGTCAGACACACTGGTAGTTGTGCCTCCCACCAACTCCTGTATCCCCCCATCATGCTTGGATCCTCCCCTGCACCCCTCCGCTCATCCCAGACTAGATAAGATGCAGTCTAAAAACTAGTCCTCCCTTCTAGTGGACTCACTATCTGCCCCCACCTCCCCACCTCCCGAGTAGTCTGTGAATATAATGGTATATCTCCTACTATATCCCGTACCTCGTTGAACTGTTGCACCACCCTATATGGCACATAATACTCCATCACATATACTGACCGCCCCAAAAACCACATCTCTAGACCCGCCCAATGTAGCTGCCAATATCCCCTCCACCACTCACTGTCCAAAAATGGTCGTCATGTAAACTCCATAAGCTCATAAAAATGCGGTGCCAAAACCATATAGCTCCTATCCATGTGTAATGAAGTAGGCCCTTGTTTCGGTTAATGTAAGGTCGTTGAAGTCACCTATCCTATACCCCGAGTGGCCGAGTCACTGCAATGTGCTCCCACACTCATACATGTAGTAAGGTAGGGCCACTGCCGATAGACTAGCATAATATTTATATACAACAAGATTCATATCATGATATAGCTAAGAAAGCATCGCTGCTCCCCAGGAATACTTCGTGCAATCATGTATCATATAGTATACACACCTACTCCATTTGATAGGAAATCCATGCCCTCCCAGATCTGGGATCACTCATCCTCTCAAAAACCCACAGATCACAAGAACCAAATGAGGAATCTGTCGGATCTCCATCACTCTCCCTAGATGCATCCAACTCATATCCATCATAAGCAACACCTCACACTCACAAACCTTCTAAAGATAGAAGTCTATCACATCTAGCCTGTACTCAGGAATGACGCCGTGAATGGGGATGTTCAAGATCCTCAATACATCCAATAGTGTCACTGTGGCCTCTCCTGTAGGTAGATGGAAGGTACAAGTCCTGTTATCCCACCTCTCTATTAGTGCAATCATCATGGTAGTGTGCGCTTTGATCCTTGACCATCAATCAACAAAATCCAATCTTATGGCGCTCAATATCTCCAGCTCACCTACCCCCAACTGCTTGTAAAGCTTCATAGTCATTGGCTAGTGCTCCCTCGATGCCAACGACCCTAAATCCCCCTACATTCACGCAAAACACTTCATTATCCCATGTCATTCTTAGCCCTCCCCTTATTCTATTCCTGAGGCATTCATGATACCCCCTGTGACATTTCCTATACATATACTTATCAAAATTCTTCAATTTCCACCTCCCTAGTGCTCATGCCGAAACCGTGGTGCTCGCACTATACCTCAATCGCACATGCTAAAACCCCCTGACTTGGGAGCTAACCCGATTGACACGGGTGCTCATGATGTGCATCCCTTTTCTCCCCCCCAAAACTAAACCCATACCTAGACCAGCACGAGTGTTGACTCTACATGCGTATGCCCACCTGAAAACCCCCTCAGAACCCCATTCCCTCATGTGCATTGGAGCTATTCGCCAATGCTAGCACTAACCTAGGGGTGTGTGCATTCAAACGACGATCAGAGTGTCTGCCTCGCTAAACCTTAAGCCTAATTCTAGCCCTAAATTCGAGCCTAAACCTATTAAATCACAAAGAAGGCTCGAGGTAGGTACCGGTGGACCATAATGGGCAGGCCTTTCATGACTGCGAACCCTCTCTGAATGGTACTCGTGTGTCAGAATGCAGTCCATCTCTTCCTCTGCTCTCTAAGCTCTGATTTGCTCCAATGCTTATGTGTGACAATGACCCTTCATTGGGCCTTGTGTGGCTTATATGGGCCCCCTTGCGGGACCACCCCCTTCATCTCCTCCGTTCTTCTACTTCTTGTATTTCCTCAATTATTCCTTCCTTGTTTTCTCATTCGTTCATTATTTTTCCTCCTTCCTTCTTCTTTTTGAGAATTTTCTGCTAATTTAAAAAAAAAAACCAAAAAATTCTTGAGGGGGCATACACCACCCGTGCTTCATGCCGAGGCATCCCCTTCCTTCTATCTTTTACCCATCACCAAATTTTGCCGCTGCGTAAAAGAGGGGCAAAATGTAGACACTTAAATTAATTATTTTAATTAGTTTAACTATTTCATATAATTAATTTATTTAATTATGTTAATCTGTATCCTTCTCAATATTAATTAAAATTAATCTAATTAATACTGTCACTGTAGTCCAATGATAATTTATTTAATAAATCAATTTTCCTTTCTTCTTCTAAGGCAATCAAAATTAATTGTTCTTAATCTCACCTTTTAATTAATTAATCTCAATTAATTAATTAATCCTTGTGATTTCTACAAATCACCTTTTCCTAATCCATCATTAGTCTAATTAATTCTTCTAGAAACTCTCTTAATCCCACTTAGCATTATTCCACAAATTTATAATTTCCTCTACTCATTATCTCTCCTAGTCAAATCCTCCTACAAACCCTACTTTCTCTAATCCCTCTCCTAATTTCTTCTAATCTCTCTTCTAATGGCTTGCTAGTGGTTAATCCCCATGATTAGCCACAAAGTCAACCCCTAGCCCTTCTAGGCTAGGCCTCCTTGTCCCTTCACCCAACTAATTTCCTTAAATGCTCTTCTCACATCTCTCTATGCATCCCCCCATTCAACAGCCTTCCTTAAATGCTCTTTTCTAGGGTGAATGTGAGATTTTCAAAAATCTCACATTCCTCTATGTAACTCTTCACCCAAGGAATTTTTAATTCCTTTTTATTCCTCAAATCCCCATGCTCCCTTTTTGGAGAATTTTTAAATCCTCTTTCCCATCATCCAAAGAATATTTTTATTCCTTTTGTCTTCCCTAGGTTCATTGGGAAGCCTTCCCAATAAACCTTGAGGAGTGTAGAGACAAGAAATGCCTTTATGGCATATCTCTTGGATTCCACACTTGTCATATCAACCCTTCTTGATCCATGTTAGGGCTCACATGCAATCTTGGCCCTCCATCTTGGATCAATCCTAGCCCTCCATTTCTTACCTCTTTCTTCTATAAATTGAGGACTCCACCCCTTCATTGGACATCTTCAAGTTTAGTAAGTTCATGCTGTCATTTTGAGTCCAAAAATCCATCCAAGCACCTAGACTGTAGCAAAATTTCCACTTATCCATCACTTAGTCATCTACCATGCATATACATTCCATTTTCAATCCATCCATCTCATCATTATTTTAATCATTTTGTGCACATTTGGAGAGCCACCACATTCGATCAAGGAGCACATCCAATCAGGTTGGAGAAGGGGCACTACTTCAACCTCATCTCTCTCAATCCAAGGAAGAAGGTAAAAATGAAGGTATAACTTGGTCATTTGATTAAGTGTATGTTTTGTTGTTCTTTGACTGTCTTATTTCCTTCCACCATTTTAACCTGCTTCACTTTCCAAGGCTACAATAAAACCATCTGCATCATCATGAGAGGATTTTTTATAATATGAATCAGAGAAATTATTTTTACCTTTCTTTTTCTTCTCATTCTTGCACTCTTTGCAAATATGATCGGATTTTCCATGATTCCAACATTTCACCTTCAACATTTCAAGAGACTTAGATCTCCCCAAAGACTTAGATCTTGTTTCATTGTCCTTTTTCTTACCTTTTTATTTGGATTTTACTTAAATAGCAAGGCCTTGGCTATTTTAGAATATTTTGTTCACATTTCTTTAGAAAAAATCAATGCAACCACCTCATCCATTTTGAACTTAAAAGTGGTACTTTGAATAGCCATCACTAGGTGATCCCATGAATCTGGAAAGGAACATAAGCATGGATCGATCTTTATTTTAAATCTTATCATCAAAAAAAGCCAATTATGCAACAATCATATTAAAAGAGTTTACATGAACTGCAATAGATCATCCTACTTCCATATTCAAAGAATAAATTATATTTCTTGGGAACAACTTGTTTACCAAAGATTTTTATTTTTAAACATATCCAAAGTTTTTCTAAAGATCCTTTGTACTCTTATCTTCATGGACATTTAGCCAAAAAAAGTGCAATCAAACCCTTGGCTTTTTTATCCTTTAATATCCAATCATCTTGGAGTATTGATGTTGGTTTTATACTAGATATTCCAACCCATAAATCTCTATCAGCGAGCATTTATTATATCTTGAGTTTTCGCAACTCAAAATTTCCACCATTAAAATTTGCATTTCAATTCTAGATGTGCTTGCCATCATTGCCTACAATAAGATTATAAAAAATTCCTCTGCAAATATCCATTGAAACTTAGATTAGTACGAAAAACCTTCAACCCACCAAATAAAACAAAGTTGGCCAAGCTCTAATACCAACTGAAAAGGAAGTAGAATCCAAATTATATATGGCCAAGATTTAATCAAAATTCCTTCAAACCCTTGTTCAATTAAAAAACCAATTATGTGCACAATTAAAATCAAATTTAAACAAACAAAATTAGCAAATCATGGCACATTAATTTATGTGGGAAAATCCATTTGGAAAAAAACCACACTCCAAAACACCCACAACTCAATTGTATTATTTAGTTATAGTTACAATACAATTTATCTTAGCTAATAATTTTCAAGAATCTTACAAAAATTAGTTTAATTTTTGTAGCATAATGATAGCTCTTAAAATTAGAATTCTATCATACAATAATGAATTACAATGCATATGCATCAACCTTTACAAACTCTGTCTTCGACAAAGCAATAAAGCTAAAGAAAAAACTTCATCAATGGCTCCAACTTCACCTTGTTGATATCACTAAAAGCATCTTATTTCTTGTGCATAAATCTTTCAGGAAATTAAATCCTTCTTTAACTTAGTCTTCAAGAAAAGATAAATAAAAAATTTCTTTTGATTTCAACCTGCTAAAAGTAGGAAATAAAAAATATGCACTAAATAATTAATCAAATTAATTATCAATGTGGGGACTCAAAGGTTGAGAGACCTTAATCCCAACAATTAGTATATATCAATATTTATTTTTGCACAATAAACAAATAAAAAACCTTCATTATCTTACATGGAACAAGTGTCACGTAGTTGCTAGTACGTGTCTTTATAGTATTGCAATAAAAATATTTTTGGTAATACTTCATTATTATAATTTTAAAATTATATTATTTTAATTATGGTTTTGTCTGTACTTCAATAAAATAATATTAATAATTATATTATAATATAATATAAATATTATAGTAAAAAAATTATTTTTCTTAAGGATATATCCCTAATTTAATAATATAAAATCTATATATTGTAATTATAATTATAATAATAAAAATAATCTTAAAACTAATTATTAATTATTAGTTTAAGATTATATATCATTTTAATTATATTTATGTGATATTAATTATTGATCTTAATAAAATAACTATTAATAATTATAAAACTAGCAATTGCACCTTTGTGTGCAATGAGTACGTTGAAGAGGTGTGAAAGGTCAATTAGGGAAAATTTGGTAGGCTATTTAGCAAATAATGTTGTTTATGCAACAAAGGTCTTAATGAAGAAGTTATAGTTCCAAATGAACTATGCATCCACTTACAATGACATAAACATGACTAAAACAAAACCTCTGATCTAAGAAAATATTTAGGCTCCATTACCAAATGGGCTCATGTTATGTTTGCCATGAGGAAAGAGAGAAACTGAGAGAGAGAGAGACAAGGGGGGGTGGATAAACAAGGCATGTGTATATGAGGAAAAGACAAAAATATAGAGATAGAGATAGATATACACACAAAATGATAGAGAGGGAGGGAGAGGGATGGAGATAAATGGAGACATGAGAGAGGAGTAGTTGGGAGATATATAGAATGAGGGAGTGATAGGGAAAGAGGGAGCGATAAGGATAGAAAGGAGAGATAGAGAGAGATATAACTTGGGAAACATAGAGTTGGTGAGAGAGAGAGAGAGAGAGAGAGAGAGAGAGAGAGAGAGAGAGAGAGAGACAATGAGAGAGAAAGAGGGAGAGGGTGAAATAGATATATAAAGAGGGAGACAATGAGAGAGCATAAAGATGGAGATGTAGAAAGACAAAGATGTAGGAAGTGATATATAGATATATATAGATAGATATATGTAGAGAGAGAGTAAGAGAGATGGAGTGAATACAAGAGATAGAGATGTTAGGCCCAATATGGAAAGCTAATATACTGAGAGGGGAGGGGTGAATCAGTATTTCAAATCCTTTCTTGAACAATAACTTTACTGTCATGCATGAACCAAAAATTGTTGTAACATAACATAAAGCTAAAACAAATAAATAACAATCATACATGATTCACTCCATAGCACATATATTTTGGTTACGTAGAAACTCTTGGTTAGAGAGAAAAATTGTGGTGGGGATGGCACCCACAACTTCACTATTGTAATAATAAAAGGGTGATCGGTTAGAGATACATGTTTAGCTATTTCTGATAGCTTACCCTGTTAGGAGTATCAAGATCGTTAGATCTACCTTGCTAAAGGATTTTACAACACTTATTCTAAATGCTGCACCTGGTTAAAGGCTTTACAATTTATAGACTTTGTTAGAGTCTTTTACCCTGTTAAAGGTTTCTCTTTCAACTCAAAATATTACAATAAAATCTTTACAAATATCTGTAACTTCACATCTGAAATGTTATAGCAGATTCTATGTGCTCAAAATGAGATTACCTTGCTTATAGCATACCTTGGTAACCCATAGAATAACTCAGTAAACCCTTCTATTTACTCTGTTCCTTGACTG
Source organism: Cryptomeria japonica (assembly GCF_030272615.1). NCBI lineage: Eukaryota > Viridiplantae > Streptophyta > Pinopsida > Cupressales > Cupressaceae > Cryptomeria > Cryptomeria japonica. The sequence continues at coordinate 597,392,647 of NC_081410.1, forward strand.
TTCTCTGAAATCCTTCTCAGTGACCTTCGTTTCTCTGATAGTCACAATACTCAGTGCTTCCTTATCAATTACACATGTTCTGCTTCATACACCTCTATATATCTATTTATCTGATCCCAATTCATGCTGTATAAATAGATCTCTTATGTCAGTGATTTGGTTCATTGCTTCGATCTTACAAACATGATTTATCGAATGAATAACCATACAAAATATTTCATTGGATAGATGACCTCAAAATCATACAAAATCTTTAAGTGCAATTTCCAATGTGATAACTGTTCTTTGTTCCTCGATCTTGTAACACGTTTCCCATGTGTGTCCAGGTTGAATGAATCTGGTAACACATTTCACTCGGTGTATATCAACTCGGTATATCATTATTGCTGCTCGGTAGACATAGAGTGTTACTTGGTAGACAACTCGGTGTATACTAAACTCTGTGACTACTTTCTTCTATAACCGACTACTCTATGCTTACCGACTGAATATTTCAGTAGTAGTAATCGACTAGAGTATATATAGAATGACTTTGGACATAAAACTAATGGCAACTTAGTAAGTAGTAACAATCTCCCCTTTTGACATTAGTTGAGATGTTTGACAAAACTTATTTCAAAGTCATAACTCAAATCTATATACTTACAAAATTTGACTAATCAGACAGTATATACATTTGTCAATAAAATAGTATATTTAGATATACTCCTCTTATCAATATACTGTACATAACTCTGATTTTGCATGCTCGGTGATCAATGTTCTGTGTTTACTGCACTTGGTTGTCACTGCTCGATTCACTGCTCAGTATACTCCCCTTGTATACTACACTCCCCCTTTGATACTTTGATACTATACTCCCCCTTTTTGACAAACATCAAAAATTAGTTACCATTCGGTGGAGGCAACTGGTCAAAAATGGATTTGTACTTTGTCCTTGCATCAGTAAGAGCGGCAGAGAGGGCATCCTTGACACTATCCATGAGTGAATTCTGAGCTGTAATGTCAGCTAATAGTGAAATTAGTCTATCTAAAGTGCTTCCCTCTTGTTGAGTGGATAGGGAGGTGGCCTTGTTGATCTGTTCTTGGATGGAGGACAAGTGTGGAATGAATATTGTTTGAAGAGTCATAATGTCCATCCTTATTTTGTGCTCTTCATTCCTAAGTTCCAATTGTTGAGCCATGAGCTTTTGTAACTTGGTATAGAAATTCTAAATAGAGTTTGGCTCAGTGGTCAACTTATTTGAGAGATTGGTGGTCTCTTTCTCAACCACTTCTGTTTTATTTTTGATATCTTTAATGAATAAAGAGAATGTACAGAGTTTCTGAAATAAATAAAGAATATGCTTGAGTTGAGGGGACAACTTAGCAATAAATTTGACAAGTTTTACTTTGCCAATAGCAATGGCTTTCTGTACCTCTTCAATCATTTTAGCAGTGAGCTTTTTTTCCTTTAACTTGATCAAATATTCAGATGCATCTACTCCAGATGTCTCTATTTTAGTTAGGAGTTCATCCAGTTGAATATGGATGGCTACATCTTTTGTCACTGTAGCTTTAGGTAGCATATCTGTTAATAGTGCTTTTACCTTATGAAGTACTTTGTTTTTCTTTTGAATAGCCATTTGTTTTTCTTGTTCTGCTTTGGCTTTGCATAGTTCACCGAATTCAATGAGTGCTTGCCCTTTTAATTTGGACATGTCTACATTTGGTAGCACTATTGGCTTTGATAAATCTAATTTGAAACTATGCTTTTTCATTTTCTTTTCTTTAGTTTTCACTGATTGAACCAATACAATGGCTTGGGAGGCTTGCTGACTCTCGGTAGGTTGCTCGATAGAGGCAACACTTTTATCAATTTCTTGAACCTCTGATGTAGCCTTCGGTGAATCCTTTCTCGAGGTCTCAGTTGTAAAATTTTCAGTGCTAGAAGGAGCTTGAGAAGTTTGTTCCTTGGTGGCCTGAGAAGTAGCTTCTCCTTCTGTAGACTTGTGACCCTTTGTTCCTTGTTCAGTATCCTGAGGGGCCTCTGTTGAAACAGGCTGAGTGACCGGAGGATAGGGTTGAACTTGTTCCAAAACTGACTCACTGGATACTAGTTTGGCATATGCATTCGCTTCTATCATTTCATGTTCTTGTGCCTCGGTGTCCATGATATCCTCATCAATTTGTATAGTGTCAGCAGGGTCTTGCTCGGTGATATCAAGATCTTGCTCAGTTGCATCAACTATTTCAACTTCAACTTGCTCTCCATCATTCTTGATTCGAAAGATTTCCTACCATTTTTCCTTGGTCTCATTCTCTACATCCAAATAAAAGCCATTCATCAATTTTAAGGCTCTTTGCTTGACTAGAAAGTTTGAGTGGTAGTTTTTCAGATGTTCACTTATTTCATCTACCGACATGTCTAGAAAGAGATGTGCCAGACTTCTTTCTCTCATCTTCTTTTCCGAGTCCATGACATATTTCCACTTGTTATCAATATGTAAATACAATTCTTTTGGAAGAGAATTAGTTACTTCCAATGGGACCAATCGGAATTTCAGAAGAGTGCAGATTACAACTTCTTCAATTTGTCCCTTTTTTGCATCAGATCTGGAGTCATATTTAACATATCTAAATGCTCCAAATCCACCATATTGTTTCAGATTAGCACAAAAGTTATAAACACTATGTACTTCTTCCTTTTTGCTCTTAACAATCTAAAATTTGCTTGCATCTTCAGATTCGGTGTCATTGGACTCTTTAGTCAAAATGAGTCTCCGAGTAGATTTCTTATAAGTTTTTGTTACCTTTGGTGTGGCAACATTCTTTGGTTTCTTACTCGGTGATGCTGCAAATGATCTTGTGTTTGGGTGCTTGACTGAAGGAGTCGGTGATACTTTTGATGTATCATGTTTCTTCCTTTTCAAAACTTTCCCTTTAGGCAACTTGGTGCTCAATGTAATAGCTGCCTCTTGGGCTTCAGATTCCTCCTCTGTGATGAGTAGAGTGCCCTTGACAGGTGTGGAGGAAGAACCTTCTCTAAATTTTTTCATTAATGTCTTGATCATTTTTGTTGCTTTCCTTATAGCCTTTGGTACTACAATGCTCATCTTAACTTTCTCTTTAACTTCTTCATATGTACCGTATCTCAGCTCGGTAGCATGCCTTGGTAATGTAAGAAAAGCATCTATCTACTATTGTGTGATGTCAAAATCAATCTCATAACCCATAGGTGGCAAAGATTGAGTTCTCGATTCCACAGCATTGACATAGCAGTAGTCGGTGTCTACTTCAAAGCATATGTCATCCTTGTATTTCTCTACTAACTGGGGTGGAATTCTATACCTGTTATGCATCTTTTCCTGAAACTTGCTAAAGTAATCATCCATAATATCATTAAAGTTATCACCTAGCCATTTGATGAAGTCATTGATTTGATGGGTGATTGGTCGGTGTAGCTCCCAAACTACATTACCGACTGATGGAAAAAATTACTCAAAATAGAAAAACATGCAGACCCAAAGCTATCCAAACTTCAATGTGTTAGCCGAGTTGTTCTTCTTCGGCTTCCTTATGGTGTTTAGATTCTCAAACAGGGTTGGTTTTCAACAATACTTCGCATAGATCAATCTGCATTCCTTTCTTCATAATTTTATATGCTAAATCGACTGCTGCACAGGGTACATTGTTTTCCCTTGCCGATTGAAATAAACAATAACCTATTACTCTAATGGAAAACTTCAACTCTGCATCTATGACATTGTTCAGTTTCAATCCTCTACAATCAGATTCAACTCTGGTTAAAGTGATCAATTCCTTTTTGTGATATCATTTTCTGAGCTCGGGCATGATCAAAAATAGGGTAACCGGTGATCAAATGAATGATTTCCTTGGTGATTTTGAATGGTTGCTCCTCTAACCACATGATATCATCATGAACTCTGCTCAAAACAAACTTGACCCATTGGGGTTTGAAGACACGGGGATAGGTTAGGGCTTCGGTCAATCCCTTGATTTTAATGTGTTCATACTTGCTATCCAATTTCCCATTGGTACACAATTCATCATATGTGTTCTTGATTTCAACATGACCTAGTTCTTCAACATGACACTTAGTGAAGAATCTGACATCCTCAACTAGTAAAACCCTATCCGCAATGAGTGAAAATGCAGTTTTATCATCCGATTCAGATGCTTCTTTGGGAGTTAGAGAGTATTTTAGTGAGGGCTTTTCAATGTTCTGAACAACAACTGGCTTCTGGATCTTAGGTGCCATTTCAAATTTCAGATAATCACTTAACAAAAGATCCTTAGGGTTTGAAAACTTTTAAACAGTAGACGCTTTCACTTAGCAAATATAAAACTAATATTCACAATTGATATGATTGGTAAACTAGCTTGACAATGCGTTGTGATTGATGTAAATACCTTGAATTTCGCTTCAGAGGAGGTTTGATCACCTTTGAATCGCTTTGCTCTGCTTTCTTGAAAACTTGGTAAGTGTAAAATGACTGCGCAAAAGCTTTAAGTACACAATATACCTTATCGGGCTTCGTGCAGTTAGGTCAGAAAACATTAAATGCACTCGGTACCACTTCCTTTTTATGCTTTTACCGAGTAGCCAGTCTTCCTGTATTTACTGACTAGACAGGCTTCCAAAAGACTTGACAAAATTTCAAATTTCCTAATGCATCTTTAGTTATGGAGATTTTGAATTAAGTACATGATAAAATACGAACTGTTAAGATTTAACCTTGAGAGAATGCAGTCCCTTCATACCTTTACCGATTAATTTGGAATAGGTGCACCTAACTTGGTAGATAAGGTGCTTTCTTCATTTGACACAATTTCCTTCTTTTTCCAAGTCATCTGGAATTTGCTTTTTTATTTCTTCAGTGTCTCCTCTAGGTTGATCTCTGCAATCTCTAGCCAAGTGTCCAACTTTGTGACAATGAAAACATGCCATACCAGGATTTCTCCATGATCTTCGGTTGTTCATTCCAAACCTTATAAAGCAGTTGGCACTTATATGTCCATATCTTCCACAACATTCACACCATATCCTTGTTTTGTAATCCCATGGTATTGCAGAATACTACCGGTTAGGATCTGTGTGATTTCGGTAGCCTCTAGTATTTTCTCGGTGTGCAGACCACATATAGTTCTTTTGGTTAAACCAACACTTCTCGGTACTATGTCCATATCTATTGCTGTTTTTACAAAACCCTTTGAATTTTGCCTTCTAATAATTGTTAACAAACTTTGTCCTACATTGATTAGATGTGTGACCATATTTATTGCAATTGTTACAATAACCATTAGACCTAATGACATTCGGTTGCTTACCTTTTCTGATTTGGCACAAGTTGGCAGTATGACCTTGATTTCCATAGTAGTTGCAAATAGGTTTCTTTCCTTTGATGTTCTTCTTGTTTCCAGATTGCTTTGATGATTCTCCTCTATCGGTAGTGTGGATTTCCTTCTCGATAGTGTCTTTTCCTTTGTAACCAAGTCCTGCATCTTTGTTGGGTCTTCTTGTATTCAGTTGCTCATCCAACATCTTTGATGCTTCATAACTCTTCTCCAGTGTTTCTTTGGATTTCTTCTCTGTTTCAAGTTCAGCAATCAATCTTGATAATTCAAGTTTCAATGCTTGATTCTCATTATCCTTCATATTTTCTTCATGATGTGCATAACCCAATTGATCTGATAGATTACTTTGTATTCCAGTCATCCTAGTGATTTCATCGTTCTTTTCAGACACTAATGCTTCAAGTTGATGTTTTTCTCTTTCTAGATTTCTTATCTTATCCTTAGCTGTCCTCAATGCATCTAGATTTTCAGTCATCTGTGTGCTGAAATGTTCATGTCCTCTTTTCATTGCTTTTAGCTGATCAATCAGTGCTTTGTTCTTTTCTTTCAATTCTCCAATCATCTCTTCAGTCTCTTCAGATATACTATTCTCAAATGATGTCTCAATCTGTTCCACTAACTCTTGAGAGTCCTGCAAATCATTAGACAATCTTCTTCTAACTTTCAATGATTTTTGCATTTGTCTTTGCATGTCTGCAATCACTTGATTAGCATGATCCAACTCTTCTTGCAAATACACAATTCTTTGAGATTGTTTATAGCCTTCCATTGATAAGATCTTTTTCTTTAGGCTGTTAAACCCTTTTCCAAGATGATACCAATTGTTAGGCCCAATATGGAAAGCTAATATACTGAGAGGGGAGGGGTGAATCAATATTTCAAATCCTTTCTTGAACAATAACTTTACTGTTATGCATAAACCAAAAACTGATGTAACATAACATAAATCTAAAACAAATAAATAACAATCATACATGATTCACTCCATAACACATATATTTTGGTTACGCAGAAACTCTTGGTTAGAGAGAAAAACTGCGGTGGGGATGGCACCCACAACTTCACTACTGCAATAATAAAGGGTGCTCGGTTAGAGCTACATGTTTAGCTATTTCTGATAGCTTACCCTGTTAGGAGTATCAAGATCGTTAGATCTACCTTGCTAAAGGATTTTACAACACTTATTCTAAATGTTGTACCTGGTTAAAGGCTTTACAATTTATAGACTTTGTTAGAGTCTTTTACCCTGTTAAAGGTTTCTCTTTCAACTCAAAGTATTACAATAAAATCTTTACAAATATCTGCAACTTCACATCTGAAATGTTATAGCAGATTCTATGTGCTCAAAATGAGATTACCTTGCTTATAGTATACCTCGTTAACCCATAGAATAACTCGGTAAACCCTTCTGTTTACTCTGTTCCTTGACTGTTCTCTGAAATCCTTCTCCATGACCTCTGTGTCTCTGACAGTCACAATACTCAGTGCTTCCTTATCTAGTACACATGTTCTGCTTCATACACTTCTATATATCTATTTATCTGATCCCAATTCATGTTGTATAAATAGATCTCTTATGTAGGTGATCTGGTTCATTGCTTCGATCTTACAAACATGATTTATCAAATGAATAACCATACAAAATATTTCATTAGATAGATGACCTCAAAATCATACAAAATCTTTAAGTGTAATTTCCAATGTGATAACGGTTCTTTGTTCCTTGATCTTGTAACACGGTTCCCATGTGTGTCCAGGTTGAATGAATCTGGTAACACGTTTCACTCGGTGTATATCAACTCGGTATATCATTATTGCTGCTCGGTAGACATAGAGTGTTACTCAGTAGACAGCTTGGTGTATACTAAACTCTGTGACTACTTTCTTCTATAACCAACTGCTCTATGCTTACCGACTGAATGTTTCGGTAGTAGTAACCGACTAGAGTATATATAGAATGACTTTGGACATAAAACTAATGGCAACTTAGTAAGTAGTAACAATAGATAATGCGATATAAATAGAGAGGAGAGGGAGAGATGTGAAAATAGATATAGAGAGGGTAGGAGTGAGAGATAAACAAGGTGATAGAGACAAGTGTGTGTGTGTGTGTGTGTGTGTGTGTGTGTGTGTGAGAGAGAGAGAGACAGAGAGAGAGAGAGAGAGAGATTAGTTATCCATACCTAGAATATTGTATCCCTATCTCTCTTTCTCTATTTATTAGTAAAAATTACTCTAGTTATAGCTATATTATAAGTATATAACTATTTACCCATATAATAAGGATGGATACGTTATATGTACTTATATACTTATTTAATATATACTTTAACTAAAAACTATTATATATTTTTCTCAATTATTAATAGAACTATGACTTTATTACACCTTTATTAATAACCTATCATTATTTATGAAAATATATTTTATATACTTTGGATATTCTTGTTTAAATTTATTACCAAAATATACTTCAATACATTATAAGGATAGAGAAAATGATAGTATATATTTTTCCTGTCTTTATATTCATGTTGTACCTATCATAAAATCTATACGTACCTTCTATAAATCTTATATATTGTATATAATCTTCTCAAATATTTATAATTAAAAAATATTATAACATTAATTGAAAGATAAACTAAATAATAACAAATTAAAAACTATAATAAAATTGAATGTAAACATAATTAGATTCTTAAACAAATAAATTTAAAAAAAACAAAATTGTAGTTTTAATAAAATAATATAAAAAAAGCTATATTAACTTCCTTCAAAACCATTCCAATACAACAAATAACAACACTCTAAAGTTGTGCTAAAGCATTCATGCAAAAACTTGAGAGGGAGTGAATTTCAGATATGTTTTTGATTAAGATAAAGATAAACGGGTTTTACAGGGACTCGAAACCCAAATCCAACAAAAAATTAAACACAGTAACCAGAGTCTAACCAGCCGCTAAACAACTATAGAAATAGGGGATTCGCCCCAAAACAAAAAACCACAAAAAGAGGACCTAAACAAGACGCACCAACAAAACAACCTAAGAAAGGGATTTCATAAGCTCAACATTCTTCTGGATCACTTTATTATTAATCTCCTAGAGTTCCTCCATAATGAACCTTGAACTACTAGTTACCTGATATTTCTCCTAGTTTTGGTACACGGTTCCGTGGATGCCTACACCTCCTAGTTCATCTTAGTCAAGTTGATATGTGGGGATCTCTTGGCTCTGGTCATCTGCTCCTTCTGCATGGCCATTTTCTCATTGACTCTTTTGAGACCCTCGGAACTGCTATGCATGGTTTCCTTGCTAACCTCCACCATACCCTTTAGTTTACTATTTAGTTTCTGTATTTCTTTCTCCAGCCTGTCGATTTTAGCCTCATGTTCAGTCTTCACAATCTTAATATCTTTCACAATTTTTTGGGACAACTTTAGGAGTTCATTAGTCCTATCTGGAGCTGGAATCTCAGTGAAAGTGGCAATGAGATCCTTAATCCCCTATTTCATAATATTAATTTCCCCAAAAAACCATCGGAAACGCTTTTCCTAATACAATAGTGACTTCCCTAGGAGCTTATCAACATACATTTCATCATCTTTGGTCTCATTGGGGTCCACATTGAGGGGGATGTCAAGTTTTATTTGATTATCCTCCTTTTCAAGATTCTCCACCTTTTTTCCAGTCTTCTATTTTTTAAGATTTTGTGGGCCCAAGATGTGGGTCTATGAAACAGGGGGTTTCTTTTTAGCATACCATCTAGGTGGTTTTTTTTTTTTCTTCTGTTGCTACTAGAACCAGGAATGGTCTTCTTCAAGGGACCCTCATCCTCCGAGGGTTTATAATCCGAGTCGTTCGACACCTGGATATCATTCCAATACATAGCCATTCTTCCCTTTGCATTGTCAAACTCCGTATCTAAAACATCATGTACCTCCTGGCTGGCTAAAGACTTGAGGTTTATCAGAGTAGGGGAGGGTTTAACCTCATGGGCTTTCTTATACTCCATGATTAGGAGGATTAAACCCTCATGTAGAACCAAATTATCCTCATATTAGAATGCTTACTAATAGATGGATCCAATGAAGATAACAAGTAAAATGGAATGGAAATTCTTTTTTCATGCCTAAAATGATTTAGAGTTGTGAAACGGTAAGAGAAAATGCTAGCAAAGTGGCCATCAGGGGTTATGTAGCTCATCATGAATTCCACCATATCTGCCTAGAGACTCTGAAGGTCCAGCTGATTGTAGCCACCATCTCGGTTCTTCTTAACCCTTCTTCTTTCACTCTATTTTTCATAGAAAACTGAGAGGGCTTCTTCTGAATTCTTCCTTTCCTTGAAGAATTTCCTGCCCTCCATACTGAGTCCAGAAATCTCAATAATGAAGGATTCGTTGATTCTGAACTCAACCCCATACACACACAACACCCCATTATCCCAATTTCTCATAAATAAATTTGTGAGCTGATGGTTCTGTCCATGAATTTTTTGAACAAAGGGCTCCATTCCTCCATTCACGAGTTCCCTCCAGACCTCACCATTTTTCTCCCAAAGCTCACACAAGGATGACTCTATTATGTTTTTGTCTCACCCCATTATGATACTGCTTCTATAATTCTTTTGGGTGAAACCAAAAATAGGCTTCAGGCCGATGCAAAACAAATAGAGCCACAAGAACAATCTGGAAACTCGCCTTCGCTCCTTTCTATGAAAAGTCCTACACATGTGATCTTTCATCATTAATGTTCAAGCAAAGAGAGATTTTCGGTGTCCTTCCTTGCCAACTCACACAACTGGAATGGAAAGGAATCCCCTTCCTGCCACCATTTTTCATCATCTCTACCCACACCTAGATTAGCCACATGGTCAACTGGCCTGTTGCCCTCCGTCAAAACATGTGAGATTTTAATAGCCTCAAATTTGGTCATCATTTCAAATCATTCCTGCATTAAATGGTTAATCGTCCAACTAGGAGGAGATTTTTTATTCAAACAATTTATTATATTTAACGAATCACTCTCTAACCATACCTTCTTTAATCCTCCATGGCTAGCCATTTTAAGCCCAATGTAGGCTGCATTTGCCTTGTACAGATATGTTATCCAAAACACAGACTTCTTATAGTTAACTTCTTATAGTTAACTGGACAAATGCATAATAAAATGCTTGCATGGTGAGAAAATCCTCAACTTCAGGCTTCACTATTCACATCTTACGCCAATATCTATAAACATAAATGTGGAAGCACAAGCACTCATAAATCATATAGACACATAAAATATTTTAAAATATCTATAGTATTCTTAATTAATTGATGATTAATAATTATAATTATTTAATTAATATCTGCAAAAGGCAACACAGGTAAAAGTCAAAAAGTGAAAATATCAATACAATTTTGCTTAAAAAACAAGCACCGTCTGATGCGGCGATTATACGGACCACTTTGAAGGTTGACGATTTCAAACAAGCTGCAATTTGTAACTTGCACTAAAATTTTCAATTAAGATTTCGAAGTTTGCAGTTTTCTTATGTTATCCTTGATATTTCTATATTCAATCGGATGGGAGTGCAGCGTTGGTATTCTTCTACTTGCGATTTTGACCGTCTCTCCTGCACTATAAATTACACGCCCTGTCTCAATTAATGAAGAAAGCTGAGCTGAACTCACAGGAAATGAAGACTTACAATGCGTGGCGTATTTTTTCAATTCTCATTCTTTGTTTAACTATTTTTTCTGTTCAGATCGGATCGGATGAGTTTTGGAGACCTCCCCAAAGTTCATACCCATTCGCGGTATGGCATATCAGCGATAACTATGCCGTGGGTAGCACGTTTGAGAGTAATTTGATCGGAATGATGAATAATTTGGTTCAAAATACATCTCAAACGGGATTCAATATGTCTTCATACGGGAAAAACCCTAACAAAGTGTACGGCCTCATGCAGTGCATAGGAAATGCGTCGCAATCGCAATGCCGCCAATGTGCCCATAACATTACCAGATATACCATCGACCCAAATTATCAAGTATGTGGTCAATCTCTAAATTGCCAGATCTGGTTTGATACGTGCTACCTACGCTACGCCAATTACAGTTTCGTTTCGGTCTTTGAAAAAGATGCATTGTGGCTTGTGAGCTCTGGAGAAATTTCTCTAAAATACAGTAAAAGCCCTAGCGTGTTTAGGAGAACTCTCGAGAAACTTTTCTCCAATTTGTCTGCAGAAGCGTGTCAAGATGGTAGTAACGGATTTGCTGCTCAATCGGCTATTTATTCGACTCCAACACAGGAAAATGTAGACGCTTTTGTGGAATGTTCCAGAGATCTGTCTTCTGCCAACTGTAGTTCTTGCTTGGCGATCGGATTCGAATCGATGAAGCCCGTTGATCATTTGCGAGCTGAGTTTTACCATAAAAATTGCCTTGTTCGTTACGTATCAACTGAATCGGTTTACGCATCAACTGAAACGGGTTAGTTTTTCACTTGTATTTATTGGTATGAGTAATTTATAAACATCCCATCTCTTTTTACAACCGTTGGTATCAGTGCTCAGAGTGCCCATTGATTTTCAGCATAATGTGTGTTTGTATGATTTTTTACTGGTATTTTAGAATGTGTGTTTGTGCAGGTAATTCAGCATGGAAGAAGCCGTTGACAATGTGGGTGGTACTTATTGGGGGCCTCCTGCTATCCATCTTTGCACCCGTTTGTGCATAATCCATTCACTGGCTTGCTCGTTTTCTGTCTTTTATCGTCTTTGCCATTTATGTGAGGTGGCCTGCCACCTCAATTGTTTTATTGTTTTTAACGCTAAAATGTAATATCCTGAACAGTCCATTGTTCTTTTATGAAAAAAACAAGGTTTTGCAATTGATGAGCCTTTTGTTCAGTTTAAGATATGATTGATTTTTTATATTTGTATGTGTAAGTGCTTGTTGATTGTTGATAAAGAGATTACATAATATAACATTCTTTCTCTTCTTTTCTCATTAATATAATGGGAATGTTAAGGGGATAATTGATGTTAGAATGTTTAAATATATGGAGATTATATATTTGTGATTAGTATATTTTGTATTTTTTTATATCGAGATGATGTCAATTTTTTAAATATTAAAAAAGTAATTTTTATTTTTATTTTAAGTTTTTGAATTTGTGATATGTATTTTATTTTATTTTTTCAAAATGGTAAATCGGATAATATAAAATAATTTTATTTTTTTTAATTTCAATGATCATAAATTTTAAGAAATTGAAATTTAAAATTATTAAATTTTAATACTTATGCAAGTTTTCAATAATTAGAATCAACTTTCTATCATGATTTCTTGAATTTGGTATTAGTGTTTTAAGACATTCATTTTTTTAAATTGAGACAATTCATTACACATAATAGATTCTAACAATACGAATACACTAAGGAATAGAGTCTCCCATCATGGATTTTCACTCATCCTCCCATCCCAAAAATTCAAACCCCCATTTCCCCTTGGTGATCCTATTGAGTTTTGCCCTACCTAGTTAGGCTCCTTCACCTCCCTCTCCACTTCTAGTGCTTTGTTACATTTGAATCCATTGACAACAAATTGGTCTGCTTCATCAAAGTTGACCCTAATACCAACCTCTTCTCCCATACCTCCTTTGCAAGAATTTTGGTGGATTTGTACCTCTGCAAACCACTTCCTATTGAGATTTCTCTTAAGGTTGGCAAATTACAATGGAGATAGATCCTAGACTATAAGGAGATATTTTTCAGGTGTAGATGTTGTTTGACAACTAAGCACTTGGCATCCTCTTGTCTTCCTGATTCTTGACTTCTCTCCTCTCCTACCAGGTGGAAAGAATTTGAATGGTGTCATCTCATGATCTTCCTGGTGGGTGTACACTCAACTTTGGACTCAACTACAACTTCGATGCCCCCTCTTTGATGACTATCACTGATTCAATGGTTTGTGTTTGATTGAACCCTATGGCACTTTCCCTAGTAGTTCCTACCTTGGCAACCACTGATTTTGTTGTTACCTCTTTGTGTGTTGCTAACACTTCTTTGACTCCTTCAAGTCTGATTGTGAGTATTGGATTTATCGCTTCCATGGTCCTTGATTCCCTCTATCTAGATTGTGAGGTTCCCCATTTAGGTTAAGCGACATGACTTTCATATGCATCTGTTAGTTCTAAGGGTTTTTCTATCACTGCTCCCCTTGATTATCTGGAATAAGATTATTCTTCGATAGTAGTACAACAAAAAAAGGCATCATTATTCTCTTCTAACCCAAAAGTTTTGGATTGTTCAGTTGGGCCTACTTGTCGGTCCTAATTTTAATTTTCAATAGATTCTATATTTTTGTCAAATTTAGCTTTGCAATGTTGTACTCGAGTTACGTAGGTGTAACTCTATTGTCCCTCACTTATCATTTTGATGTAGTTTGTCTGATCTATAATGTTTTGGGGCCCTTAAATACTTAAATTAGTAAAAAATAATATAAAGAAACTCTCACATGAAATCATTTTACAACCATTTCTATATCAACATATAATATATGATTTAAGATGAATATAATTTTAGGGGTACCTACAATCTATCCTCATTTCCTTATATCACTTTACATAAGAAATATGATCATTATAATAAAAAGATAATTAACATATGTAAGAAATGCCAATGTCATTGGAAAGTTCACTCATATCAAGAGAAGATACTTATCTCATTCTTTTAAGTGAAGGTACATGTTATACAAAATCGCTCGAATATAAATATTATAACTATAGGAACTAAACTACTAGATAAATATAAATGTATTAACCTTGACTATGTAGCTATCGATACCATTTGTATATACGTGGTTGGAACTAGAATAGATAAATAATTGTGTACTCGTTACATCAAAATTTGCACTATTAGGATCCCTAAGTACTATAATGTATGCAAACACATTGCTTAGCACTATGTGTGCTAGCACCCATAAAAAATGATACTCTTGGAATTATTTTATTAAATATTGAGGATTCCCTTGACCAAATACATGGAATTACTAGCAATACTCTCTTTCTCTAAATGATTTATAAAATCACTCAAATTTTGATCAAGATTGAGTACAATTAAATTTCAAAGGCCCTCAAGGAAGCCTCATGGTTAAAAGAAACTTCAATATTAAATCTTATAGTAGGAGAAGTTAGTTGTATGCTTATTATCCAAGAAGGCATTATTGTGGTAGATTGGTCATTAGTAAACTATGTGTAACTCAGACTCATTCTTATAGGAGTACCTATACCATGATAAGACACGTTTGTATTTTGGATAGTCATCTGAACCATGTTATTGGAGTGTGAGGATTGAGTTGTGAAACTTGAGAATGGTAACACAATGCATAACCCATATTCTTAAAAAATAAAGTTAATATAAGGATGGATTTAATAATTTTAAATTTTTGAAGAGTTTTAAAATATTCAAAAGTTTTAAATGCTCTAAGATTTTGATATAAATGTTGGGTTCGCCAATATTTAGTTAATGATTTTTTTTATTCGAGGAACTTTCGATTTCAGCTTCTTCGATCCCAGAGAAACTACTCAAAGAAGATCTCTTCCCATGAGGCCATTTTTGGGGGGTCGTCATTCCCCACACTTCACTTTTTCAAATTTGTGAGGTCAACAACCCATCAAAGGCACAAGGCCTATGAGCTCAATTGCCTAGTGGGGCTTTGAACCTTGGTGGCCACCTCACAAACGAAGTGTTTCCACTACAAAAATAAATGTATAAATACTTTAGTGAATGAAATTTGAATCTACTAAATAAAGATGAATTTTTTTAAGGGTGATCTTAAATCACTAGACTAGGATCAATTTTCCAAGGTTTCTTATAAAATTAATCTATTGATAAGACTCTTCTAATTAATCCTTTTAAATATTTTAAATTTTAAAAGAGTTTGTTTTACTAAAATACCCAATCTAACAAGAGAATTGAGAAATAGAAGTCACAATTTAAATATTTAAATGAAAAATATAAAAAATGATGAACTCAGGCTAAAATTTAAAGTTCTCTAGCTTATATGTTAGAAACTTATGTGGATTATAATATGATGTGTTGGCATCCTATATAATGAAAAAACTAAAAATTCTATTCTACCCAAAAAGATACTACCTATATGAGAAACACAATAGAATAGAAAAAAATGGGTCAATCAATTACTAGAATGACAAAATAATATTACAACTAACTAATCTATTGGATGAAATGCATAAAGTAACAAAAATATGAGGGAGGTGAAGAAAATATGACCAATTAAATTTTAAGATTAAAGATTACTCTCCAATATAGCCTAAAGCACCCAAAAGGAAATATAAATGTTTTGTGTTCTTTTTGTTAATTTTTATAGTCAAATAGTATCATTATTTTTATCTCCATGAGAGACTAGTTTTTAAAAAAAAAAAAAATGATCAAAATGATAACCATGCAATAAAAGAACTATGCTAAAATATGAGAACATAGTTACAGTAAGAGATTCAAAACTAAATAATGGAGATAGTTGGTTTATTGGTAGATATTGAAATAGTTTTTATAAGTGATAATTTGTGAGAATATTAAGAGAATAGGCCGAGTGAGGGTCAAAGAGAGGAAAGAATAACCATTCATAATGCACTTCATATATTACATTATAGGGGTTGACTGTGGAAGGATGAATGAAATACTTCAAAATAGTTAATGGGATCATGAATTATGGTGGGACTTTAATGTGTCACACATACATATTAACTTTTAGTGTAGTTCACACATCAATAGTTTTCTTGTTATTATCTTATGCAAATCATACAAGACAATACATTTATATAAGAGGATATATTTACAAAATCTCTCCCATGTAGTTTTCCCTAATTCTACAATTAGTGAGCTATTGAAATAATTCATAAAATATAACAAATGATCACTAACAAATTTTTCAACATTCCCCCCCTTAACGTGAACAAGGCAAAACCCCACACTTTCCATTGCAGTACACCCAACTCTTCTAGCTCATAATCATGGTTCAAACAAAATGCATCTTTCATCAGCCTTTCATATTTTTCGCATAGTTTTAGCAAAAACTTGGACATGAACAAGAACACACTCATCTATTCACCTCATATGGTCTTTTGTAATACCATTATCTATTTAAGATCCTTGAATTCCATTACACTAGTGCTCTTGTTTACTCCAATACTTTACACTATGAGGTTACATAAGGAAATAAAACACTTGTGAATAGAAATAGTCATAATTGTTGATCATGCCACTAGTTCTCCAACATCGTAGGAAATTTCGACTGCCACTATAGATATAATATAGATGTTATATTCCCCCTATGATGTGAATATTTTTATTATTAGAAACATAGAAAATAGAAGCACACATCACAATGAAAAAAAATGCCACTAAAGCTGATTAGTGGAACCAACATTGGTGTCTGACAAGAGTACTCTAAGTGTCTCTTCCTCCATTGCTTGAATTTATCTAAAACATATTCTTCATTACTAGGACATGATAACTCTTCATCATTGGTATATTTTTCCCAATCATTTATTTAGCTTAGGAAGCATGTTGATCTAGTTTTTCATCTAGTAGATCATGTTCCCTATTTTTACAATTCAAAATTGCATATCTCAATTCATTAAAATAAAAGAATTTTATTTTCCCTTTTGAAAAGAAACAATTGAATTTTTACTTGTCTTAGCGGTGGCGCTCCCACTGGGCACCTAGATAAACCACTATGTCGAGGCTTACACAACTTAGATTGGTTTGTAGATGGCGGTTAGAGAAGGGTTTAACCGTGTTTGGTTGGAAAGTGATTCGATGTACATAATCAAATGCATTAATAGACACTAGGAGCTAAGATGGACAATCAGGTATTTGATCAAAGATTGTCATTTCATGACTGCCAACCTGGATGGGTTTAAAGCTTCACAAACGTATCAAGAAGGAAATTCCCCCACCGATTATATGGAAAATCTTGGGGTGGATTATGTGGAGGTTAAATGGTGGACGAAAATGGAAAGTTTCCCGAGAAACCTGTGTGAGCCGACTAGAAGGGACACCGAATTAATCAACCACTCATTACCAATTCATAATGACTAAATGTCGTTGGGATAATTTTTTTCTAGTGGGAGTTTTTTACGACTCCCAGTTCTTGCTATTATAGAGGCTTCTTTTGTTTCTGGTTAGGTTTGTTGTTGAGTGTTCTGGGTGTTCTCTTTGTCTCTATCAAAATTATGCATTTCATGGGGGGTGACAAGAATAGGATGGAACCCACCACTTTTGAAAACTAGAAAAGGAATTCTACACTTTGCAATGAGATTTCAAACAGAGGCCTGGTGCCATATATGGAAAGGTTAAAGGCGAATTCGCCAAGCGCCACTAAAGAATTTGTGAGTAGATGGGATAATGGTATCCTTAAGGTCTATGGCACAGAATTAAGGATTGTAGAAGACTTTATCGCTGAAATTATTGGCTTATAAATGAAGGGAAGGAAGTTCTATAGAGAAAGGAAATATGCAGATGAAGCTATATCCACTTTCTTTGACAAGCAAAAGGAGTGGAATAAGGTTCAAAAGATGGCTGATGGTGGCTACAACTGGAAGGATCTTCATATGCCTTGGGCCGATATGGTGGAGGTTATCATGAGATACATCACTCTTGATGGTCGGTATGCAAGCATTTTTTCCTATCACTTTGTCATTTTGAATCACTTCAGGCATGATAGGAAAATCTCCATTTCATTTTATCATTTTTCCTCCTTAAAGCATAGTTTGGAGAAACATGCTGAGAATGTGGATAATCCAGTCCTTCATGAGGGCCTTATCCATCTCATTATGTATTATACTAAGGCCTATGAAGTCAAGTCATCCCCTATTATGAAAACCCATGTTTCTTCTTTCAAACTGGAGGTTCAGATGATTTATGGCACGAATTTGGAAGGGAAAGATAAAAGGCTTGTCGAGGACTGGTAGGATCATGATTTATCTGATGATCCTGAATATTATCTGCCTACTGGTGAGGTTCCCATTTAGAATATTACCCCTGAGACTGGTAGTAGTAGACTCAACAAACACCCTAGGTGGGCCGCCAGTAAATACAAAAATTTGGGGACCAATCCTGTTGACTTTGTCTCGCCCAAATCAAAGAAGCCCAAATTTGGAAAGGGGTGAGGGTAACATAGATAGTGAAAAGGATATTAAGATTGAAATTCCCATTGAAATTGATCCTAGGAAACAGGGGAGGGTTGTCATTGACCCTGATTTGGATAATTGGATTTCCCTTGCGGATAGCAGTCAGATGGAGTGCCTTTGGAAGATGGGCATGGAGATTGATGCCCTAAAAGAGGGCATAAAGGGTATTGTAGATACTTTTACGGACAACCCTAGACCCAATAAAAATGAGAAAATCCTCCAATTGACCCATAAAGTTAGTGAGGATGTGGATAAGTTAAAATCGAATCATGAAAGTAGAATATGGAATTTGGAGGTGAGTGTTGAAGAAATCAAAGTCTAAAGAATCCGGTTGAGATCAGCAAGGCCACCATGAATAATAGCTCAGAAGGTTTGATGAGGGTCAATAATATGATTACAAATTTCAAGGTTGATCCTATTGCCAGTGTGATTCCTTTGGAATCCAAACAGAAAAAGAAAGTGAAGGGTGTTGGTGATCAGATTTCTCATTCCCATACTATGATAGGTTCATGTACCCGTACTAGGAGCAAGAACCAGGAGCAAGGCAAATCAATATTATCATGGACGAGTTGGAGACTATCAACAGGAAAGTGATTTAGAAGAATCCTGAACTAGTGCATTCTTATCAGTGGGTCTTTGTTTTTGCTGGTCTTAATCATTTTTGTTTTGTAGGTTGTTTTGTGGGCTTGACCCATGTTCATTTAGCCTTTGCTATTGGTTATGGACTTTAATGCTTATTTTTTTGTTATTGTAAAACTCTTGGGTTTTGGATCCCTATAAAACCTGTTTACCTTAATAAAAAACAATTGAATTTTTACTTTTTATTTCTTGAAAGTGAACTTTCTTTGTTATGTACATATAAGAAATTTAGATTCTAAGTCTTTATTGTTGTCAAGTAGAGTGAAGATTAAACTTTGAAGACTAATGTTTATATTTATTAATGTAAACACTATCACAAGAATATTATTAGGAAAACTATTCAAAAGTAATACTTTAGTGGATCATCATCCTTTACTTTCTCATTAATTCCAACTAGCTAATTTAGGAGAGAGTGAAATTGACTTATATGAACTACCTTTTTTTTATCCATCTTCAATATATATACTCTACTTGAATGTCATCTTGGTACCTTCTAGTTCATATCAAAAGAGCTTGTTTAATAACTCTCAAATCTCTTTTGTAGAAATTATGGAATCTACATGGTTCAAGTATTTTTTTGATAAATTGAGGCCAATAGTTTTGAAAGATTTTTTATTTTGGATATTACACATACCAAGTTCATCTGCATCAATTGGTACAATTGACCTTCCAGGAATTCCTTTCGAGGTTCCATCAAAATCAAGTTTTGTGAAATCCAATGGTGGTGGTTTCCACTTCACTGATTTTATATCTATCCTTTTAATCTCATTTTGCAAAAGGATTCCTTGAAAGGGAAGAGAAACTTGCTTCTAGTCCAAAATAATTTGTAAACCCCAAGATGCGAATAATGAGGAAAGTTGTTTAGTATGACAAGTAGTTGCTTTGATATGTTTAGAAGTTGCTTTCTCAATTGCTTTGATAGCTCTTACCACAAATTGTGATTGCCTTCAAAAAATTCTCTTATTTGTCTCCCACCATAGTTTCTATATTAGGATAGATGGTGAGATAATCCAAATGTCATTAGAGAAGGAATCCTAGTTTAGAATAGGCCAACTTTAAAGAATCTCTTTAAGAGAATTTGGTAGAGGTGTTGATCAATGAAGTTTATTTTTGAGACATTCCCAACACTATTGAGAAAAGTGACATTGCACAAGAAGGTGATATGAAGTTTCAACAAAATGATTACATAGAACAAAATTAAAGTTTTGGGATATGCTCAGATGAGCTAGTATATCACTAGTTAAAATTCTATGATTAATTATAGTCCAAGTGAATACACTAGCTTTGGGGAGAATTAATTGATTCCAACAAAAGCAGAAAGCTCTGGTGGAGGTAGGAGTTTGTCTAATTTTCAAAAATTCATAACCTTTCTTAACAGTATAACCACCTAAAGGAGAAGGAGCCCAAATTAGGAAATCCTCTCTATCAGCAATGTGAACTTCTTTGACCTAGAGTTCTTTTAAAAACATCTCTTTTTGGTAATGGGGGAAGGGTAGATTAGAGAAATCCTTCCACTTGTATCCTTAGAATATCATTATCATACAAAATTTCCATGTAATCTCTAACCTAGACTCCCCATATGGTTGAAAGTACCTATTTTTCCTGCTGTAATCTCAAAACACTTGCTAATGGACAATTAGTGATTGTAAATATTCTCTCTGGTTCATGTTAATCAAGATATTTTAATTGAATAATATTTTGCCCATTTTGAGGAAGATTTGGAGTATAGATTCCATACAATCTTAGCTCCTAATGCCTGATGTCTAGCTTCCAACTTATGATTACCCATACCCCCAAAATTCTTACAATTACAAACTTTTTCCCAAGATAACAAAGGTAGCTTATTTTTGCTATCCATATAACAATGTAAATTACTAATATTTAATGCTACTTTTTTTTTAATTTATAATCATGAATTAGAAACAAAATTGTATTTCAAATTAACTGATTTTTCATTTTGAAAAAAAAAACATACATATTACAAATTCCAAAACATAAAATATTTAAAATTATTTCTAATATTAAACATCAACATCAACTCAATATAGAAAATACAAAATATACTAATCTCACACTCCATCACCAAAAATTCAAACATTATTTATCCCCTTCAACACTCCCATTGTATTTATATGTTACACATTACCTTTTATATATATATATATATATATATATCCACAAGCACTTACACAAACAAATTTGAAAAAATCGATCAAATCTTTATCTGAACGAAAGGCTTATCAATTTCGGAGCCTTGTTTTTTCATGAAAGAACAAGTGGATTGTTCAGGATACAACTTTTCAGCATTAAAAACAGTAACAATTGAGGTGGCAGCCGACTTCCCCTTCTATTTTGAAAACATTCCGGGAGTCCGAGCCACCTCACAGGGAAAGTATAGTAAATAACAGAAAACCAGAAAGCCAGCGAATGGATTATGCACAGATGGGTGCTAAGAAGAGAAAACAGACAAACCAGCGAATGGGTTATGCACAGATGGGTGCAAAAATGGATAGCAGGAGGCCCTCCAATAAGTACCACACACATTATCAGCAGTTTCTTCGATGATGAATTACCTGCACAAACGCACATGATTATATTCATCTATTTCTAAAATATCAAAAAAATCATAGTGGGCACTCTCAGCACTAATACCAACGGGTGTGAAAAGAATTGGGATTCCTTTGATTGAAAAAAACACCAATAAATACAAGAGACAAACTAACTCGGTTCAGTTAATCCGTAATTCAATTCAGTTGATACGTAATGAGCAAGGCAACTTTCATGGTAATATTGAGCTTGCAGATGATCAACGGACCTCATAAATTCAAATTCTCTTGCCACGCATGCACAGTAGGCGGAAGACAGATCTCTGGAACATTCAACAAAAGCGTCTACTTTTTCCATGGAAGGAGTCGAATAATCAGCCGATTGAGCAGCAAATCCTTTACTACCATCTTGAGACGCTTCTGCAGACAAATTGGACAGAAGTTTCTCCACAGTTCTGCTAAACACACTAGGGCTTTTACTTTTTTTTCCAGGAGTACCTCCACAATCCACAATCAAGACTGCCTGTTTTTCAAAAACGGAAACGATTCTGTAATTGGCGTAGCGTACGTAACACGTATCAATCCAGATATGGCAATTAATAGATTGACCACAGACGTCATATTGTCGATCGACGGCATATCTGGTAACATTTTTGGCGCATTGGCGGCATTGTGTTTGTAAGTCTTCATTTTCTGTGAATTCGACTCAGCTCTCTTAATATCGAGACAACTACCATTGGATTGATTACAGAAATATCAAAACTAACGCAAGAAAACTGCAAACCTCGACATCTTCAATAAAAATTCTAGAGTTCACGTTAAAAAATGCAACCTGTGTGCAAGCGTCAACCTTTCAAGCGCTATCATTGGGTGCTTGGTTTTTAAACAAGATTGGCATTGACTTTTATTTCTGTTGGCTTTAGGAGATATGCATTCTACTTAACATTTTTTCATTAATAAAGATTAATAGAGATATTTCAAGTATATTTAATAAGTGAAATAGTGAATGTGATTTTTTGACAGAGATTTTGATTAAGTATTTTTTATTACTTATATTATTATCTAATTAATCAGTATATTTATATTTTAAAAATTTTATGTAAAAGATGTCTAGAGGTATTAATTAGTTGTAAATTAAAGCATGAAAGATCAAAATGATTTAGATAGTCAATGAAATAAATAAAAAAAGGATTTTATAAATAATAAGCAAGCTAATGAATCACCATCATATGCTATTCTTGAGTCGTCTTCCTCTTCTAAGGCAGAACCACCTAGGAAGCAAAGATCTAAATATATATAATTTAAAAAACAGGAACATGATGAGTATTGGTGTATAAAAAATAGAATGATGAGTTGAAGCACCTTCTTTAGAAGAATAGTATCACATTTCCTTTAACAATGTCATTTCGTTCATGTTTTATTTGGCATTATCTCTATCAACATAGTTAGTGACAATTATAGTGGCAAATGATGTATACAAGATATAAGGAAAGACACATTTTCATCTTCAAGTATTCAATGAGGGAGATAGATTCTTGATTTTGTACCTTCACATCAAATGGTCTCACCACATAGTCCTTGTACTTTACCACACACCTTGATGGGAAACAATACATAAATGACTATTTGTGGGAAAGGATCCATTGATATTGGATAAGACATCATAAATGATGTACTTTTTTTTTCTTTTCCTTTCCAAACAATCTCCTTTCCATCTATCAAATTACACATAGTGGAGTAGGGTAGATTATTGAGTTCACACCATAGTTAAGTGATTATTAGAGAATTGAAATACAGTGAATTTTTTATTTTTGTTATGCTCAAGCATGCATTGAGTTATTGTACACTTTTTCATATTTTTCCTCTACTGATCTTGTAGTTTATTTGATTTATATTTACAATCATGCATCTAGCATGGTCTACATTAATGAGTAGAAATGTGTTCAATAGAACTTTATGTTCTTTTAACAACTTTAATTATTGTTACTTTTGATGAGATTTCATCTCTCGCACCTCATGCTTGTTTTGAGTTTAGTGTTGTTACTATTTTTATTACTTCAATTTGGTAGGATATTTATAGTCTCTCAAATTTAGTTTTGTGTGATAATTTTTTGATAAGATATTATCAATTTATTTTGTGAGTTCTATCTTACATATTTTACAAACACACTTGAGGATATTGGTTCCATATTGATGATAACTACAATACGCTTGTTATCACATTCTAGCCTTGTTATTGGAGATTATTATTAATGAGTCTTCACAAATTTTTAGATTGCTTTCATCTTATTGTATTGTGACATCCTTCTATTCTAACATGTGGGCACTTGAGTAGTTTTTAGAGGTTCATATAATGAAAATTGTTCCCTCATCTCTCTTCTTAGAGTGGGAGATCTTTCTACATACACCATTGAATCTATTTATTTCTAAGGGGAGAAATGTTGCTTGTAGATTTTGAATTACTTTTAATATTCATCTTCAAGAATTCACCATGAGCACATGGGCTACTACTTTGTGGAAGGATACATAATCTAAGTTTATATCCTATAAGAGATATCAATTATACATTGATAATAAAATTCCTCCCTTCTTCCATAAATTGTACATGTTTGTTTGTATTTTCTTGTCTCCTTTGGAGATAGATTTTCTTTATAATTTTTTCTCTTTTACTTATCTTGTGAGAGATTCATTTATTTTAATATGGGTACCTAACATGGCCTATTGTATAGGAACCATCCTTGCATATTTATAATTTATCATACTCCCAAAGTTGCACTTAAGTGGGGTGTTACTCTGAAGATGACATATTACCTAATTATTTTTTTATTATTTCCTATTCACTCTTGTGTACTTAGGCTTACTTAGTTCAATTACCTTTTGTGTCTCTTATCATAAGATTAATGTACGTGTCATGATCTTAGTCTATCCGTGTCCTTTTAACAAGGGTTTCTCCATTGTATATTCTATCATATTTATTTTGTATCTCATAAATTTTTATTATATTTTCACTTACAGTAAAATTTTTGGTTATGAATGATTCTTGTACTACTATGGGTTGATCAACAACTCATACCTAGTTGATTACCATCAATTTGTACAGTTAGGGCCTAATTGAGAATAATTTAAACTTTGTGATTTAGTAAATTTCTCAAAGGTGTTTATGAATACTCAATTGTTATGCATATTTAGAAATCATAGATCAAAATAAGTGAACATATATAATTCACCTTATGTTAATTTAGATCCATGAGTTATAGTTTAGGTTTATCTGGAAGGTATATATTCACACTCATGGAGATCAAGCCTACATTGTTTGATTAAAATATAATTAGGTTTTTAGAGTTACAGTTTAAAAAGGGAGAGGCCTTAACCTTTACATAACACCCAAAGGACTAAGACCGGAGGTCTCACAAGGGGTGAGAGCACCTAACAAAAGAACTAGCTGAAAAAAAGGAACCAAAATGATCTAATAACTAGAAACAACTAAAAATAGAGAACTAAACCCAAAATAAAAAGACACCAAAAAGGAACCAATACCACCCATCAAAAACACAAACCAATGGTCTACCTAGTGGGGTTTTTTTCAACCTTCTAAGCTTGACTAAGAACTTTCTCCTTCTTAGAGAAAGATAATCTTTTCTTAGAACCAATACTCGAAGAGATAGACGAGGACTCTAGAGTAGCCTTGACCCTATAAATAGTAGGCTCTGATGTAGTGGAAAAAGACAATTTCAAGTGTTGCTTCTTTATATTCCTTATGTCAATCTCCTCCTATATAACTTATAGAGAAGCCATCTTTCCATTTTCAATTTGAGGACCACCATCTCGTCCAAATTCTTTTTGAGAGTCTCCTAGTTACCTTGAAGCTCTATGATGATCTTGGTTGTCTCCTTCCTTCCATCCCTCTATTCCACCTTTTCCTTAAAAGCATTGACTTCCTCCTGCACCAGATTCCATTTCTCAAGATTCCCCACCAAATCATTGGCCACGAACTAGACCCTTTCATATTTTTGTTTCATTGCCTAATTAGAGGCTCTAGCATCATCATTGGCTAGCACCTCCAACTTATTTATTTTCTTCTTTGCAACATTGAGTAGGACAAGGAGCCAATGGATAGTGGCTTCCTGTACCACACTATTTATTAATCATTTTAGCTAAATCTACTAAATCTAACTTTTGTGGGGAATTAACAAGGGAGAGAGGAGGGGAACCCAAATAAGGCATTGAATGGGTATCATAGTTCACATTTGGGTTGTTATAACTCAACTCTAAGCTCGGGGACCTAGAGGAACTAGATTCCATGGAAACAATTTTATCTAGATTATGCTCTTCAACAATAATATATTTGAAGGGGGTATGGCAGTTCTTATTTTTATCAGAATAGTTAGGTTTAATTAAGATAGGAATCCCTTAGACTTTGGGATTGTCATTGTACTAGGCGCATCCTCACTATCTAGGATTCCAAAAAGTTCCCCAACTGGAGTATGGTTAGGGTGAGGACCAAAAGGTTAATAGAGGGCCTTATAGAAGGGGTCATGGCCAAGTCAAAGTTAGAAAGCCTCAAAATTAACCCTTGGAGAAAGTGGAGAAGATTCTTGGATTTAACAATAATGACAAACTGGGAAATGAAGCAGAAAATTTAGTGAGCGAAGTTTATTTTCACACCATACTTGAGATGTTTAAGTATTAGGAAAATCTAGGAGTGAAATCATTTGAATATTTTATCCAAAGCAATGTATTTCATTAAGAGTAGCATGACCTACTTCCAAACGTCAGGAAGATCTTCCCTATTAAAGTTTCTTTATAGATGAACTTAAGGAACCTCTCAAAGTCATCTTTGTAATTACCCTTAGGCTTATTAGGGAAGGTCACACCTTCCACAATAAGACTAGTGGTGACAACAATAGACTCCATAGATATTGTAAAAACCACACCCCCAATTTTAACTTCACACACATTCCAAGAGCGAGCAAACTACTCTAAAAGAGAAGGGTTAAAACCCTTCATGCCCTCAACATAGGATGCTAGGTTACCCCTTTCAACTATTAGCTAGAGGCTTTTATTTTTCTTTTAATTATCACACTTATCTAGCTTGATCTAGATGACATTAGCCCCCATAGTAAAATTATACACAATAAAGCTAGTAACAATGTTCAGAAAAGGGTTTCTAAAACTAGCTCTAGGAAAATGTCAGCAAAAGTTGGGATTGAGACAACTGTAGCTTTCACTGGATTCATTAAGCCATCTCAAAATTATTAAATTATTGAAGGACAAGATGGACAAGACAAAAATTAAAAAGGTGATCTTTAGATGTTTATGTATTATTGGGGTTTATGTCAACTTATCTCATGGCACAGATGTCATCAGGTATATCATGTAGTTCCATCCATAATTTGAGCTTATTGGAGAAGGGACCCAAGTTATCCAAGCTATCCACAGACTTGTTCCCCTCTCTAAGGGTGTGATTGGTTCTTATGTAGCCAAATGTGCATAGGAAACTTTGGCATTTGGTGATGAGGACTTTAGTTCTCTAGCCAGATATTGCTTTACCTTGAAGCACCATGATTACATTGTTTGAGTCGCCCTCTATGATAATTCTATTATAACATTTGTCCTTGAAAATTAAGATCCTATAAAAGAATGCTACCACTTCTACAAAACTGGAAGTTTGGATGCTACGGCTAACCACATAGGCCAACACCAGTTTTCCATTTGAATCCTTGATGATTGTACCCCCACCCTCTTAACCTGGGTTCCCTCTAAATGACCCATCAAATTTTAATTTCAACAAACCAGTATTGAGGAGAGAGGCAGGCGTTTAATAATGTTTCTATACCCAATAGAAGGGGAAATAAAAAGAGAGAGGGAATCAATCATTTCCCAACTTCTTACAATAAACCAATCCAAAGTTGAGGGCGAATGTGTATGCTTCTTCCTTTAAAAAAAAATTCATATTATACTTGACATGATTAATTATGGAGTAGGCTAAAGCTTCCATTGATTCTTTTTCTCTCTGAAGATTCTATTATCATTTTCTTTCAATAAACTCCACCCAATTTGGAGAAAGGCCTCCTACTAGAGTTCCTTTATAAAGGGATGGATTGACAAAGGGGTCTAGCCAAAATAGACCAACAAAGGCTCCCTATGGCACA